>NW_017307701.1:230127-255932 GCF_000935625.1 Nanorana parkeri
CTCTCCTCCCGAGCTGCTGCTCGCGGTATACTGAGACGCTGAAGCGGATCCCGACAATTGTGCCGGGATCCGCCCAGCTGAGTGACTGACAGCTGGCTCTGCCTATCTAAAGGCAGAGCCAGCTGTACCCTCCCCCGTCCGTTCCGCCAGTCAGCGCTGGCGGATCGGAGGGGGGAATCCAGCCCCTCCCCTGTCACGGCAGGGAGCTGTGACAGGATCGAGAGGTGAGCGAACGCTGGTATGTGTTTGCTCACCTCCCGATCTACTGAGCCGACCTGTGACAGTCTCATTGTCACAGGTCGGCAAGAATTATGAGGTGAGTGAAAAGCACTCACCTCATAGCTTCTATACTGAGTGTTCCTGTCCATTCATACATTGTGGATATAGTGTAAATTATGTTCACAATCAGGAATGAAAAGGAAGTGATGCAGATCACTTCCTATTTATTCATAACTGGGACACAGTATGCATACTATGTCCAGTTATTTGTTTCTTTTTTAGCAAATGCGTTAATTGAAAGTATTTTAGCAGTAGTACAGGTTATGCAGTGTTATCAAAGTCATGAATCACAACAGTAGACACAAGTCGTACAACTCATGAGCAAAGAGCAATGGATCAGATATTTAAATCACAAAGTATACATGTACTGTTAGTACAACAAGGGGTAGAGATATAAACCCAGAGAAAATGCACAAAATTAAAAGATTACAGAGCAATACAGAACCAGAGCATCTATAGCAGAGGTATGCAGTATAAATGTTTTCACATTGGGGCAGGAAAATGCTTTAAGAACTAGTGGATGTAAAAGGTCTAAGATGTATATGGTGGAGGGTCAGAATTGGTTTAAAAACTCAATGGGATGTTGGGTAAGGGGGCCATGAATTCTGCCAAGCGGGCTCGATAGGGCAAAGTTACATGGTGGGCAAAGAGCAGTTACCCCTCTATCCAGTTATTTGCAAACACTGAATAATCAGCCGATTTTGTATACCACTCTCCATCCTGATTTGGCTGTGACACACGCACCGCTCGGCATCCTGCCAGCTGTCGCCGCCTGCTCAGCCTCCTGAAAGCTTCTCTCCTCCCCACTGGGTGCCGGCCGCTGCATCAGAAGGCACATGGAGCGGTGCCTAGCAGGGAGGAGAGAAGCTAGGGATTCACTGAATTTTCATCCGCCATGGTACTTTGCCAAAAGTGCCAATTTCAGCCGAAATGTTTTGGCGACCAATATTTCAGTGCATCCCTAGTGAAAGACAAGTCTTGAACATATAGGTCTCAATAATTGTAAACTTGAGTTGATCACTGGGGCTAGAACCGTGTTAAGAAAATGGATATTGTTGTGTTGATATTTAGTATGAGGATTGACATAATTTCAAAATTATCACTACAGCCTAGAACAGATCCAGCATCAGTTGTTTCTGTGTCTGGAGATTGTTGGAAAACTGCTGCTCTTTTATTGACTCCCCCTTCTTTCCCCATTTGTGCTTCTCCTTTTTCTTTTTCTTCTCCTCCTTCTCTCCCCACTGTGTGCCCCCTGACTTCATTGAAGGGTATTGCAGAAGGCACATTTCCTGTTTAGTGATACTCATCCTCCCACTAGACCCACTGAGCATCATAGATATACCACCTGGGCTACAAAAAAATTCTGTCACTTCTGCTTTGGCTCTTGTGGTGCACACAATTACCATAGAGCCAGTTTCATCTAGATGAGAAATAATCCACCTCCATTTGTACACTGAATCCAGGGACTCAGGAGTTCCTCTGCAGCAGTTGGTGAACTGCTCAAACGATTGCTTGCACAGTGTAATTTGCACTTCAAATTTAAGTAACAACATCTTATTTAATCTGGATGAGCAAGGGTTATCTGTAGAAAGACTCTGTTTCCTTATACATATTGAAGAAACACCTCTTCTGCTGTCGGTGTACTAAATGTTGTGTTGTTTTTGTGCATGGTGTTGAAGTGACCCAGAAAGAAATAGAGCCTGTCTCATTTCCAGGCTGGAGGACGTCCAGCATCATCTAGTGCTTTTTTTCCCCAGGATTACATCCCTGTCTCACTTTTTTTATTCATTGGATTTCACTTCTTTTAATGATGGATGCTCAGCACCACATGTGAGCATTACCGAGGGCAGTCTACAAGCAATTACTGCCTGCCTAGCAATGCCCACTCCTCATGATTGACTTCCACAGATATGGTAATTTCCATATTTGCACAACTTCTCTCAATAGCCACCTTCCTGCTGATATCAGAAGTGAGGCCTCTTGGGGGGAGTACTGAGGGAGGAGGGTGCCGAGATGTTTAAGTAAGCTATGAACAGCACCTTGCCAGCCCACCAGCCAAATTCTGCATGGATTGGCAAAAATACAAAAAAGTCTGGATCAACACTACTATATGTTGAATATAAATATTAGCAGAGAGCTCTACTGGAGTTAAATGTAGTATCCAGAAGAAACCTATGTAGACATTCCATGTACATACAGATTGTGGTAGGAATTGTACTCAGGACCCTTGTCCTATAAGGCAAAAGTGCTAACCACCTTACAAACTATGCAAAATACCTGCCCTTTCATAAAAACCTAGAAACAATTTCAGAAATCAGTATCAAAGTGATAATAAATCAGAATGGGCCACAAAAAAAGCTAATAAAGGTAAAAGCATGCTTCTTGAAGTGTCAGGTTTTTGAAAGGACTTTTACATCTTAAAGTTTAAAATGGAATGCATTAAGGCATTATTAGGTACAAAATACTTTTATGTTCATGACTACATTTTACTTAAAAGAACATGTTTTAAATGTGAATCTTTATGATTTTCTTTTTAAGGTCCAGTTCAGAACCCTTTGATTTATCCACCAGTTGGACAGAATTACAGTACAGTTCCTGGCTCCTATCCACAGCAAATACCAGTGAAAGCACCTTCGCAAGCAGTTGCTGGACTGTATAGTTATGGTGGTCCTCAAACTATTCCTCAGGCTGCTCCACTGCCAGGAAATGATCAGGGATCTGGACAAACTGTTAGTAGACCACATATGGGGACTCTTCCAGTGGCACCTCCACCAAATACTGCATCTGCACCAAGAATTCCACTTCAGAACTCATATGGATCTCCTTCAACCCTTGGCAGCAGTGTTCCACAAGTGACACAAGCAACACAGCCAAACTGGCAGTATTTTCCAACACCATTAAGTCATGCGCAGTCTCTAGCAAATCATGCACCATCCACAACGGGAATGGTCCCAGGGTCACCGTCAATGCTGGCTAATTCAAAGCCTCCAACTACACAGCAGTATGGACCTCCCTTCGGTGGCCCCCCTCTTCAAAACAGTTTTATGAGCCCAGGTAAACCTCGGTTATTTAAAAATGTCTTATTTTCTTCCATTAGAAAACTGGAGCTTATCTTAACCACTTGAAGACCAGTGTTTACACCTCCTTCCTGTCCGGGCCATTTTTCAGTATTCAGCACTGTGGTACTTAGACATTTATTCTGTCATGCAACGCTGTACTGAAATTAATGATATACCATTTTTTGGGGGCAGATAGGGCTTTCTTTTGGTGCTATTTAATTACCACTGTTTAATTTTTTTTACTATATAACGAAACAATTGCTGGAAAATTTTGAAAAAGAAAGGTTTCCCTTTTTTATTATGTTATGAAAGCTTTATTACCCAAATTTTTGGTGAAGTATAAAAGATGGGGTCACGTTGTTGAAATAGACACCAAACACGTCAAGCTTTAAAATTGCGCCCACTCGCGAAATCGCAACAAACGCACCCAAAGGCAATGCTTTATACGCTTTTACTGCTCATCAGTTTAATGTTAACAGTGATTGATGGCCCTAAAACTATTGCTCACAATCTGACATTCGCGATATGTAACATGTGCAGCGTAATGGGTGCAATCATCGTCTTTCCACGTAGGCACGCTTTTTTTTTTTTTTAAACTTAAGCTTATTGCCATCACATAGGGGGCTAAGAAGCCCCTTTATGTGGTATCAAATTACAATGACAGGTCCTTTTTTATGGAGACATCAGGGGTTCCTAAGACCCCTAATGTCACCTAGGGACCCCCAAAGAAGCTGATGTAGCAGAGACCTGCTTCACCAGATTCCCTCTGGCTTCTGTAGTCAGAGAATGACAGCTGAATGCGGAAGTGATGAAATTAACATCAATTCCGCATTCACAACACCGCAGGGGAGATCATGTATCTGGGCCCGCATGCAGCACAGGGGGCCTGGGATTGGCGGCGGAGGGGGCACACATAGGCACAACATAGAAGTGGTTAGGCGGATATCCAGCCGCCAGACTGCTCGTATGTAAACAAGCTGGCTGTTTCAAATTTTAACAGTTTCCCACTCGTGGGCACAGGGTCGTTTTTAAAATGCCCACCTGCATCTGGAAGGTGTTTATGTACGGCTGGTGGGCAGCAAGTGATTAAATGTCATAGGTTGCTGACAGCGGGCCCCTTTAAACAGACTGTTTAAATGTGTAAAGCCGACTGTCAGGTTTAAACTGGAAGCCCTTCTGGAGGCTTATTTACTGTCAGATCACTGCCAGGGGCTGCTGTAGTGTGGAATTCTCCTGTCCTCCTGTGGACAGGAACCGGCATCACTGATTTCGGCGGGGAAGGAGACTTTGTAAGCACCCCTGTGATGGCAATTAAGTTGGGAAATATATATATTTTTTAAATTTAAATAAAATTTTAAAAATGAAATTAAAAAATAAAATGTTTTAAGGCCCCTGCAAGCACTCACATTTTAATGTAAACATGCGTTGGGTGCGCCTACATACAAAAATGACAATTGCGCTACACATACAATACATTGGGTATTAATGCGTACGCCAGAGTCAAAGCAATAATTTTAGGGCCAATATTCACAGTTGACTCTAAACTGATGACCTGTAGGGGTTTTTAAAGCATCACCTATGGACAATTTGGAGTACTATATTTTATCACCATTTCATGGACGCACAAAATTTTTAACCTGGGCATGTTTGGTATCCTCGTCCTAACCCCCTTTTATATTTTACAAAAAAATTAAGTAAAATATTGTTTTTGCACTAAAATTAGCTTGTGTATTTTTTACAAAAAATTTGGGTTTGGTAAAGAGTTGCGCTAATATCGTGTGATGTAAAAATGTGCAACTGCCACCATTTTATTCTGCAGGGTCTTTACTTTCAGAATAATAGATGGATGGATATGGAGATGTATGGATAGATATAGAAATGGATAGATATGGAGTAGGGCTGCAACAACTAATCGACTAAATCGATTATAATCGATTTACTGAAAAAAGTTGTCAACGTTTTCAATCATCGATTAATCGGCTTCCAATTAGTTGGCCCTGTTCACGACTCCACACACGCTGCGTGCCGCACATCCTCTCCACCTCACGCTCGCCGCTGCCAAACCCACCCGCATCCAAATCCACGCGCATCCAAATCCACGATCGGCACAGGAACGGGGGGAGAAGTAAGGAGGAGCAGGTGTGGGGGGATGACAGCCACCGATACAGGCCCAATCTCAGAAACAAGTTGCTGGAAGACTGCTCAAGTAAGCCTGCACTTTCCCACACATGGTGCTCTATAATGTATTGCTGGGATTTGTAGGCCTCTATACAGCGCAATGCGGAATACCACCAGTTAGAGGTGTACAACAAATCCCAGCAATACATTATACATACAGTGTACAATGTATTGCTGGGATTTGTAGGCCTCTATACAGCGCAATGCGGAATACCACCAGTTAGAGGTGTACAACAAATCCCAGCAATAATGCATTATACAGTGGTGCAATGCAGAATACCACCAGCTATAGAGGACTACAAATCCCAGCAATAATACATTATACAGCGCAATGCGGAATACCACCAGTTAGAGGTGTACAACAAATCCCAGCAATAATGCATTATACAGTGGTGCAATGCAGAATACCACCAGCTATAGAGGACTTCAAAACCCAGCAATAGTACATTATACAGCGCAATGTAGAATGCCACCAGCTATAGAGGACTACAAAAACCAGCAATAGTACATTATACAGCGCAATGCAGAATACCCCAGCTATAATGTACTATTGCTGGGATTTGTTGTATTCCTCTACAGCTGGTGGTATTCTGCATTGTACTGTATAATGTACTATTGCTGGGATTTGTAGTCCTCTAGCCGGTGCCATTCTGCATTCATTGCTGTATAATTTTACACTTTCCATTTCACTATATTGCACACTACTTTTTTTTTTTTTTTCTTTTTTACTTCCACTGCTCCTGTGATGGACTACAATCTCAATACAAATTAGTAGTCCCATCACTGGAGCCATTTTTTTAACATTTTATTTTGTATCTGATTAATCAAACTTAATCGGCCAACTAATCGATTTTGAAAATAATCGTTGGCTGCAGCTCTAATATGGAGATAGGTAGGTAGATATGGAGATAGATATTTTGGGGGTGTTGAGTAATTTTCAGGCCTATAATGTGGAATATTACATGTATGCAAAAAAATGCATTGGCAGTGATATGTTGCAGTGACCATTCACAATTTGCTTTGTTCAGACTTGCTATCAACCTGGTCACATGTTCTCTGATTATGCTATATTTCACTCTGCAAACCTAAAAACCATTAAACGTTAACCAAAAAAGTTACTACTAATACCACAACTGACTTTGCATTTTAATGCAGAACTCCGGGGAAAAAACTCTTAACCCTTGCAGTGTGTGGGTAGCTCCACACAGTGTTTGGGTCTAGGTTAAAAAAAAAGTTATGCTTACCTGATCCTTAGAGCCGGCCGGCTCTTATACTGGTCCCTGAAGCCGCCTTCTGAGCTGCAGCAGTTTAAGGATCCTCGAGTCATCACGTTCTACACTGTAAGGATGTAAGGACGTTGGGGGACAGAGCATCAATGGAGGGAACACTGATCCAATGTTTGGGTGAGTATAACTTTTTTTTTTTTTTTAACCCAGACACAAACAAGCACTTCAAATAGTATTATACCCTAGTTTTTTTCTTTTCTTTTTTTCTGTCCTTTTTCGGAAATCCACTTGTCCATTTCATTAATTTTTTCAACTTGATGTACCACGGGCCCCTCCCTTCCTGTTGACAGGTGTCTTCTTTGCCTAGCGGGTTACAAAGGAGTCACCCGTGCATGCCCGATTCTGGCTGGGAATTGAGCTGTGCTGTGTGCATCTATTGATGCACACAGCACTCGACAAGCCACACCCTTGTTTCTACCTCTACCCTCCTCGCAATATTTGAACAAGCCGGTGCAGCAGCTTATCTCTGCCATGCTCTCTGTGGCCAGCAGATGGTCATAGTGTAAATGTTTGGAGGTGGGGGGCATAGAAAGCTAGCAGGGTGTTTTTTACCTTAACCCCTTCATGACAGGCCCTTTTTCCATTTTTTGCACCCATGTTATATTCCACATTTTAGGCCTGAAAATTACTTAAAACCCCCAAACATTATATATTTTCTGAATGCCAAGACCCTATAGAATAAAATGGTTCTAGTTGCAAATTTTTATGTAGCGCAATATTAGTGCAACTCCTTATTAAACCCCAAAATTTAGTGACAAATTTAATTAAATGCCCCAGAACACAATAAAATACCCATTTTTTAATGAATATAAAAGATGAGGTTACAACGAGTAAAACGATACCCAACATGCCAACATGCCCAGTTTACAAATTGCGTGCGTCCGTGAAACGGCGAATAACTGCAGTACACCAAAAAGTCCATAGACGCTTTAAAAGCCCCCACAGGTCATAAATTTAGAGATGCCCTAGAAATATTCCTCTCACTCTGGCGTGCGCGGCGATACCCAACATGTGTAGCGATGCAATCTGCATCGCTCCCGGTCCCATAGAACGGGGATCGACCAAGGACGCCGGTCCCGGGCCTGTTGGAGGGGCAACGGAGCCCGGGAAGCACGACGGGTGTGTCCAGGAAGGGGGGGCCCTTCTTCGGGACACAGAAGCGATCTGGCGACAGGTAAGTCGCCAGAATCGCTTCTGTTGTAAAGCCGGCAGTCGGCTTTACAAGTTTTGGTGTTGTTCTGTGTTGCTCTGCATAATGTACTATTGCTGGGATTTGTATTCCTATATTGTGGGTGGTATTCTGCATTGCGCTGTATAAGTATTATACAGCGCAATGCAGAATACCAGCAGCTATATAGGAATACAACAAATGCCAGCATTAGTACATTATACATACAGTGTATAATGTATTGCTGGGATTTGTAGTCCTCTATAGCTAAGTCTGTGAGGCGTGGAGATGCGGCTTGCAGTTGTCACATGCCGCGCCCGCCTGACACGACCGGTCATGTGTGGAGCAGGCTAACCCGAACAGGCTAACCTATCGATAGCCGACTAATCGACGATGGAAAACATTGACAATGCTTTCTATCGTCGATTTTAATCAACATAATCTATTAACTGTTGCAGCTCTAATTTCCTCCCCCTAATACAGAGGATAAAAATGGATCTCCATGACTGGACCCGACCTGGCATTTTCCTGGACGGGTAGATGTAATGTCATAAAGCAGAATGTCCTACCTAGACTGTTATACCCCATACAGGCACTCCCCGTCTTGATTCCCAAATGATTTTTCGCTTCTATCCGATCCCTGATCTCGAAATTCGTGTGGGGCTCTAAACAGGCCAGATTGCGACACTCCATGCTGCGCCTTCCCAAAAGCTGTGGGGGGCTAGCGCTCCCCGACATACTGTATTACTATGAGGCTGCCCAGTTGGCTCGCATTTTGGATTGGTGTCGTCATGCTACACAGAAACCGTGGGTGGCCGTGGAGCAGTCCTTCTCCACGATCCCTCTTAGGACACTTCCTTGGTGCACCAAAATTCCCCAGGCTCTTCGGTCTCACCCGACGCTGGGCCCTACATGGAAGACTGCACGCCTTCTCTTTGACACTACACACCTTTCCCCCTGTCCTTCCTCACTTCTCCCGGTGATGGGCTCTCCCGACTTCACTGCGGGAATACAGGATCCCGCATTCTTGCAGCTGGGGGAAATCGGCTCTTTGTACTTCATACTTGTTATGCTCAATTAAAGAAGAATAAAAATAAAAAAAAAAACCTCATAGTTCGAGCCGACGTGTGACAATGAAACTGTAACGCGTCGGCTCAATAGATCGGGAAGTGAGCGAACACACAGTCGCTCGCTCAGTTCTCGATCATGTCCCTGCAGAGAGCCGTGACTGTCACTCACGGCTCCCCGCAGGGATTCCCACCTCCCCTCTCTGATCCTCCAGCGCTGACTGGCGGAATGGATGGGGAGGCTCTGCCTCCAGATAGGCAGCCAGCTGTAATCACGCAGCTGGGTGGATCTCGACAGTAATGTCGGGATCCGTCCCGGCTGTAGCGGTCTCAGTATACCGCGAGCTGTAGCGGTATACTGAGCTTTGGGTCACGGGAGGACGCTAGTTTGTGTCCTCCCGTGACCCTTAGAACTATGGGGAAAAACACTCACCCCATAGTTCTCCTTTTAATGCAAAGAATGCATTAAGATAAAACAACAAATAGCCTTTAATACTACTTTAACTCTTGCAGTTCGGGGATAGCCCCACTGCAAAGGTTATGAAATTTATGACTAAAGCCTGGCAGTTTTAATGTATGCTATTTCGTTGTCTTAACCCCTTCTGAACTGGAGAAGCTAACCCTTTTTCTAGTGCACAGAGAGAGGGCTATAATCGGAAACAATCTTCAGTGACACGTGCTTCCTTTTTTTCAATGAGCAGTACATGTAAACAGTATTGGTCAAATTAACATGCAATATATTGAAATGTGGGCTGCAAAAGTAGACTAAACTTTAGATTAGGAGTTCACGTGTGCATTTGCTTGTTAGTTGAAAATCTCCAGTGTACTTCCCATGCTGTCCTTGGGAGGGACATAGACACCAAAAGAAGTCTGAAAGGGATTCTAACCCTTTTTGTTATTAAGTTATGAAAGTGAAATGTCGTTTTGACTCTGCTTACATGAAAAAAGTATTTTTGTATAATATATATGTAGCTTTCTGTAAATGCATATGTGAAGACTGTATTGGTTTGCATTAGACTACACCTGATTTGCATTGTAAATGCTTTAAACAGCTGTTGTCCTGAAAATGTTTTCCAGGTCCTACTTCACCACCAATGAGCCAGTGTGAGCCAGTCCGACCACGTTTAGGGCCTCCTCCCACATCATCCCCTTCTTTGACAAGACACTCAGCACCACCTTCTGGTCCACATGTCAGCACCCCACCTGTGCCTCCTTTAATTAGTGCTCCACCCAGAGGGGATGGTAAGTGTGTTGGTCTTTAAAGTTGTTAAATTCCACCTGTGGTTTTGGCGCAAACAGTACGTTGCAACCGTTCCACATATTAACCGTTTAATGTTTGAAGAATAATGTTAAGGGACATCATGAAATAGACTGTTAACCATTGCAAGATTTTATTAATCTGGTTCTTGTGCATTAAAGTAGATGTAAACTCACTTTGTATCATAACAATTGCTGTTGCTTTTTTCAGAAATTATGGATTTCCCTTTTTTTTTTTTTCCCTTTTTTTTTTTTTTCCTCCCCCAGCCCTCCAGACATGGTGTTTCCCAATACATATATATTGCACTAAATGATATGTTTCCATGAATTACTAGTTAATCCAACTTTTCTTTATGAGTTGAAACTAGTTATTTTTAGTGCAAATAAAACCTAATGCCTTGATGATCTATATGAATTATGCCTCGAAAATATATATGCGTACATCTATAGTTTCTTTTTTTAAAAATTTTGGTTTTCCCTTTTTTTTTTTTTCCCTTTTTTTTTTTTTGCCTCCTCAGAGCTGCTAATCTCCTCTAACTTTTTTCAGTAACTTCCAGTCTACCTTCTCCTTTTATTTAACAGAGTAATTTGTGGATTTAATCTTAATTTAGTACCTTAGAGGTCCACTTTTAAAGAAAAAATGTGGGTTCAACTTTGACTTAAAGGCTACATACAAGTGATCTCGGTGACACCGCCGAGATCACTTATAAACAAACAAGCGGCTTCACTTATGTACATTTAGCCCTGTTTGCCCGAAGCATGGCTAAAAGTAGAAAACAACTACCCACCCATCGGGAGATAGGAATTGCACATCCCTGCCGCCCCGAGGCCGGGCCTCGTTTGGCCTTGTGGGGAATCCGGCCCTGCAGCTAGGTCCTGTGCTTACTCTGTATGTGCACCACGTTGGCTAGTCATTCTAGCAGCTAGTTGTACTCCTCTGCGTGTACTGGCTGGGGGCTGCCATTAGTACAAACAAGCCATAAGAACGAATGGGCTGAGCAGTGTGCATGCCTGTACCTCACTTATGTTCCTTTACATTATGGTTTATACTAAATCACAGCCATGTTAAAATATTTTAAATAGCTTTCAAAATGTCTTGCTGCAAATCGGGAAAATGTGGTGTTTTTGAAATTTGCAATTCAAGAATAACTGAACTCTTCAGTTGTATTGCAAAACTGCACCTTTCTCCTTCACACTGTTTGAGTCATGTAGCTCAGTGATAACCAGTTCACTAGTGATTTTGAAGTTTGCAAATCATGTTCCGTTAATTATTGCATTCGTAAAGCTTCAGGGAACTTGGAATATGATATAGCTCATGTAAATGCCTAATGTGCTCTTGGCTGAATCTTCTGGGTCTGCTCAGACTAATTTTAAATATTTGCAAATATGTGCCCATTATAAACAGGGTAATTTTTGGAGAGGGTGCAGGTTGTTTTTTTAAATATATAATGGGTGGAATTTATCAAAGCAATTGCAACAGTTTTAGCCTCTTAGATAATTTTTTTTAATGTGCAAATATGTCTTTCAACATGTGCCCCTGTTTTGACCTGAGCTTGCACTACTTTTCCAACTGCATGTGTTTTGCACCTGTTTTCATCAGAGCTTGCGCTACTTGTTCAGTTGCATGTTTTTTTGCACCTGTTTTCATCTGCACTTGTCCTGTGGCTGTCTAAAACTGGAGCATCACCTAAGAAAACAATCACAACTTCAGAAGTCCCCATGACCACTTCTTCAAGATGCAACAGTTAAGCTTTTTGCCTGGAGTCTATTAAACCTCATTTATCAACATTACACTAGCATCATAAATCTGGGGCAAATATATTCCGCGCAAGTTCAAAAACTCATAATTGCTTTGATAAATTCCCCCCAATGTATTTTTTGTGCCTGTATGTGCATGAAATAATGTTACTTTTGATGTGATTTATAGCGAACATGGGCAGCAGAGGACTTGAGGTAGCAAGGGTGTGTCATCAGCACTGCAGACATTTGAGGTAGCACATGGGATCTGGAAAATTAAGTGGGTTATTTGAGGGGACTACAATATGTCATGTCTTCTGGGAAGAGAAAAGATGTGTAATGTATTATAACAATGAATGATATGGTATTAGTGGACAGGGCCCATTAGTCTGTAGAGTGGGTTGAGATGTGGCTGTCAGTCTGGGGCTTGGTTGGCATTCAATCTACTTATATGTACATATTCACAAAGAGTTAAAGTATGGCCTCAAGCAAACTGCCAAAAACAGTTTAGAAGCTCATATGTTTTCTTTTTTACCTGCCAAAGGATTATTAGTACAGCAAGTCTTGTGATATTCTGCAGATAAATGTGGACATGGCAATAGTTCACTGTTGCTTCGATCAGTTATCTTATGTGGATGCAGGAATTGAAGCACCACACCAATGAAAATAGTCTAGATACAACTTTAATCCACTAGAGTCGGGGAACAATCGTGTAGAATACCCAACAGTTACTGCGAAACCAGCTGCTCACAAGCCAGAAGCCTCCCCATCACAGCTCAATACAAATCTCAAGCTGCAGAGATTGTAGTCCACATACATGATTTCTCGAAGCACGATAAAGGGGGTGTTTTTGGACCCTGAAACACACTGGCTATTCGACTCGATTGTCCTCTGACCCTAGTGGAATAAAGTTGCATCTGGACTGTTTCAATTGATGTGGTGATTCAATTCCTACATCTACTGTGTTCACTGTCAAGCCAAGGATACTGTGGAAACCCTAAGGCCAGTGATAGCTGCCTATCCATTAGCCAGATTACACATTTTCATATCACTTAACCACTATTGGATGACAAAAACAGAATAATCACACAGGTCCAGCGCTCTTTCCACTTCCAAATATTCGCGCCATATGTTATCTTTTGTCTGTGGGTAACTTGTATTTGAGCCCAGGCTGATTGAAAATAACATACAGAAAACCACTAGCAGAATCTGCAGGCATGCATACAAATTGCACAATAAAGATTAATAAATTTAGAAAATCGCAGCATAAACTACTTTAGAGTAATTTTATAATATGTTGGAAACTTGCTGCAAATACACTATAAGTTGTGTATAATGGCTAATTGCTTTATATCTACATTTGAATGTTCTCTTACCTGAATTATTCAATTTAGGTTTATTTTCTTTAGTTTTCTGCTTATTCTTATTGGTTTTCTTATATTGATGTTTTCTTTGGACGACTTGAGTAGCGTTGCTTTACCTATGGAGATGGCCTTCGATTTTAATTTATACAAAGTAATGGTGGTGAGCGTTGTCATACTGTAAACCTGCATTTTCTTTGCACAAAGCTGACGTGAAGGATATTGAATTAAAAGCCGTGTTATACGTATCTGGCAGGTGATTTGCTACAAATCAGCCATTCACTGCCTGACATGTAAAATCCCTAGGTCCCTTGCTTAGAAGTTCAAATCTGTATGGTCTCAGAAGACAGGCTAAACCCCTAGAGCTGCTGTATATTGCTTTTATACCTCAGCCTGAGGCTTTTTCTATTACACTGTTTAAGCTGTTAGTACTGGGAGCAAGTGCAGTTAGTATACGTACAGTCGGAGTACTTAGATCATCTGCCAAGCCCTGTCCCTTTGCATATAGATTACTTTTAAAAGGTATGGACTAAGGAGTTTGTTACTTTTGTTTATTGAATGCGACCTCCTATGCTTCTCTTTATAGCTGCTGTTATATTGTAATATATTCTTTTTATAGACCTTGTAAGGAAAAACAGCCTAAGTTATTTAATATGTTCATCACCCTAACCTTTACCAAAGTAGCAGAGCTTTATATGATGGCTCTTGTCAATGTCCAATTTTTTATGTGTTAGTTTTTTAGCCGCATATAGACCGGTCACTGTTGAACGATTTGTGTGCTTTAGTTAAAAGAGAAATTGTGCAGAATATGTGTGTGTGCATGTTTACCAAGAGGTCTAACTTTCTGTGTTATGGAAAAGTACAGTGTGGGGAATGGGCATTTCCATCCATGATTTGTATGGGGCAGTGCTGGAACGTTCCTCATGCATAAATAGTAATTGCTTCAGCCTGCAACATCCACTTAAAATTCAGGTTTTTCTGTCAGATGTTCATTTTGAAGAAGTGATGAGTTGCTAGGAATGTTGTAGGTGACTGGTAATCTGTGGTCACTTTGTTACAATATTTAATTATGTTAGAGAGGGATAGTATGGGGAAAATATATTATATGATGGATGGTTGGTGTCTTGGAAAGTTGTTTAAAGTGTATTTCCAAGTTTGCAGTCAAATTTGAAAAAAAAAAAAAAAAAACCTCCTCCTATATGTTTGTGTACTCATTCACAGCATAACAAAAAAGAATATTTTTACAAATATTTCTTACCTTTTTAGATGTTTTGTAGCAGCTGCCAACATCACTGACACAGCACCTTCACAAATGATCTGTCCTTATAGAAATACCTAAGACTAAAATTTGAGGATTGTGTTTCTCTCATAAACTTCATGAACATTTGAATGCACAAGCCGGGTTTGTAGTCCTTTTAACCCTGTGTCAGGACAGGCAGCTTTCAAGTCCACTTTCCAAATCTTAATGAAATGAGCCAGCACAGTACAGACAGGTCAACAAACCCCTCCTAACATTACAAAGAAGCAGAGAGTAGACATTTTAACCATTAAGTAGAAACTGTGTAACCTAAGTAAAAGCAATTTACATTGTGGAAAGCATTTTTTTTTAATTATATGTAACAAATATAAAACTGGTGTTATCCCAATTTGGCTGCGAAATTGGAAATATGTTTTAAATGATCGCTTCAATGGGAGTGCCTGAGAAAAAAAAAAAGCACATTTAAAAAAAAAAAAAGAATTTACCTAGTAACTAAGTTTGCATTGGCAAAAAAAATAATAAAATAAAACACTCAAGCCTGAAATGCTTGCAAAAACACCTGCGCAAAAGCTAAAAACGTCTGTAAAAACAACCAAAGATGCTCATGTGTGAACGAGGCCTCAATGTTGAAAAGCTGATTAAATGGTGTCTGCAATGTTGAATGCTGATATGGCAGCCATAAGCGTGCAACATAAAATTCTTCCTGTTCCCTTATTAAATGTTTGAAATCATAACGGGTGTAACTCAATGGGGTTTTATAGCTTTCCAGAACCATGGATGGAGAGATCCCCCCCCGCCCCAATTGTGTCGGTTTGACCTGTGATGACACTAGGAAGCAGGGCATAGAAGTGCTCTTTTTCTTCCTATCACTTTGATTTGGATTGGAATGTATGGCAGATTTGTTAACTGGTGACATTGCTGGTTTTCTTTAAAAGCTAGTAGCCATCACATCTATGCCATGTGTGGGGGTGAGTCTTCTTGTGACCTTTAGAGTTTTACAAACCTGTTTTAGGACTGACTTTTACACCATACCGTTCATCTCAGATGGTTCTCTTTAAAAAAAAGTATATAATGCTGATAGTGCAGAGCCGCGCTTTGGCCGGTTAAGATCCCGACAATATTGTCTAGGGCTGCAACGATTAGTTGCTTTATGATTAGTTCCCGTTGTCTAAGGTCTGTTCTCCTCCCCGCTGGTGCTGGCTGCAGCGGTCTGTGTCCCTTTCAAACCCTGCTGCTCTCCCCAGAGGCAGCGGGGACACAGAGCACTGCAGCCGGCACCAGCGGGGAGGAGAGACCGCTGTGACTGCATTCCCCAGCTGCCCCGCCCTGGGCCTTCCACTGCCCTACCCCCCCGTGCCTCCTCTGCATCTAGGGGCAGAGAGCTATACCCAGCCTGTTGTTGGATATTTTAAAAGCAATAGCAAGCTGGCTATTGCACCCGCCTACTGTCAATCAGCAGAGGAGGACCTGATGGAGAACTTTCTCCTTCATGTCCCTCCTCTGCTGAATGACAGCAGGTGGGTGCAATAGCCAGCCTGCTATTGCAATTTGGAATACCCAATAGCAGGCTGGTTATTGCTTCCAGCAATAAAGTTTAAAAAAAAGTTTAGAAAAATAAAGTGAAATATTTATAGTTTAGAAGTTAAGAAAAATAAAGTGAAACTAAAATTAAAAAGACAAAAAGTAAAATCTCTGCCGCGTGCTCCCATCTGAAGATTCTCGGGTGGGCGCATGCGCAGTTCAAATCTTTGCCCAGGAGATGAGAGACACAAGGTAAGTCAATGGAGGCAGTGTGCACCCACACAGACTCTATGGGACAGGAAGTGGAGTCAGAGCTAGATCGGAGATCGGCATCAGTGTTCAGGAACTCCTGGAAAGATGATGATCGGATCAAGAGGCATAATTTAACCCCTTCATGACTGAGCTAGTTTTCAGTTTCTGTTCATAAATGACTGACACACTTTTTACATTTTTGCTGTGTGATAAAAAAAAGTTTACATTTTGTAAAAAAAAAAAACTTTTTTTCTTCTTGTCAGTTTATATCAAGCAGTCACTATGACTGCTTGATTAACTTTTTTAAAATTTTTGGCTGCTCCAAACTTAGGAACAGCTAATAATAACCTTAGAGACTGATCCTGACTTTAGTCAGATTCAGATCTCACTAAAAGCTCTTTGATCGTGCCTAGACGATCAGAACTGATACATTTCACTCAAAAGATATACATTGTATCTTTTTAGTGAAATGTATCTAAACATCTGGCTCTCGAGCTGTCAAAACAAATAGCAGAGAGGTGAGTCACTGCTACTTCTCTATTTTCAGCTGTCAAATACAGGATCGCAACTTGCGGTCCTGTATTTGCATGTAACTGCTTCATTCTTTCATTAATGAAAGGAAGAAGCTTTTACAAAAAGCTTAATTATTTCATTAATGCCTCAATACTGAGGCATTCATTAATGACTGGTAACAGCTGAGAATCAGCTGTTACCAGCATTACAAAGCCTGATATAACTCGTCACGTACAGTGTACGTGGCCAGTCATATAGGCACAAAGTGCCGGGACGTACACTGTACGTCTCCCGTCACGAAGGGGTTAAGGTAAGTCCTTACACTAGCATTGGGGGGGAATTTGCGCACCTGTGTGGATGTGGGCAGATGTAGGTGGACGCACGTCTGCTTGCATCCAGCCACGCGTTGGTCCGTTTTTCCTCTATCAGGAAAAAAATGGAACAGACAAGAATGTCGCATACACTATATTGCCAAAAGTATTGGAACACCCCTCCAAATCATTGGATTCAGGTGTTCCAATCACCTCCATGGCCACAGGTGTATAACATCAAGCACCTAGGCATGCAGACTGCTTCTACAAACATTTGTGAAAGAATGGGTTGCTCTCAGGAGTTCAGTGAATACATGCATGGTACTGTGATAGGTTGCCACTTGTGCAATAAGTCCATCCATGAAATTTCCTTGCTACTAACGGGTGTGGAATTCGTATCGCCCGACGCCCGGGACATGTAGTTCTGGGCGCTTGGCAAGTGCTTTTTTCACTGTTTTAGCCCTGCAGTAGCAGGGCTAGTTTTCTTTTCTTAAAATAAGCGCCGCGAGCGCTGAGAGCGGGGGGCCTGGAGTAGTGACGGGCTCTGCCACCTCCCTCATCCTCTGTCCTCGGCGGCCGCTGTTCGTTCCTGTCACAGAAGTTCTAGCAACAGTGCCTGCTAGAACTCCTGTGTTGGAGGTGACAGATTCAATAAAGACTACCTGTCACTTTTTACCTAAAAAAGGTAAAAAATAATTAAAAAAGTAAAAAATAATAAAATGAATTTTTTTTACAAAGTAAATAAAAAATGAAAACCAGCCCCGCTGCCCCCATCTGCATGCGAATAAACGCGCAGTGTTTTCAGCTGCGATCGTGTGCAACCGCACGGGCAGGGCTGTATTGCACAATCGGCAGTGGTGTGTGATCTGTGACTGCCCGGTCATCGTTCACAAAACGGAGCGGATGGCTGTGTGGTCACGGAATCGCACACCACGGCACCCCAGTCGTGCCTGGCAGATTGCGCGTTTTCCTGCTGCAATACTGCACGGGCGATCCCACACGATCACAGTTGAAAACACGGCGCAGTGCATGTCGTGAAAATAGGTACAGCTACCTTTTTTTCAGCGATTGTCACGCAGATGTAACCCCGTACATGCGGATGCAACCGCACACGATCGCACTTTCCGGTAATCCCTGAGTCTGCACCAACCCTAAAGGGTAAATTCACTTTCCCAAGTAATTTGGGAAAATGGAATTACCCACACAAATCTCCCTCCCACTATACTTACCTTTTGGCGAACGGTCCTTCCCGTCCACCAGTACGGGCGTACTATCTGTACCTGTTCCATGTATTCTGAATTTCGCTCTCTAATTGCAAGCACTTGTTGGTCAACGCGGTCATCTGGCACTGACCAATGAGAAGCGCTTCTTGGCACTGCTAGATACAGTTTTGGTTAAAATATTTTTTTTTTTTATTAGGACAAGTAGATTGTCATGAGGGACAAGTAGATTCGGCCCCCGCTTTAGTCCTTGGACAAGTAGTTTTTTTCAAAAATTTCCACACCCCTGTACTAAATATTCCACAGTCAACTGATAGTAGTATTATAACACAGTGGAAGCAACTGGGAGCAACAGCAACTCCGCCACGAAGTGGTAGGCCAAGTAAGATGACAGAGCCGGGTCAGCGCATGCTGAATGCACAGTGCGCAGAAGACGCCAACTGTCTGCAGAGTCAATACCTACAGACCTCCAAACTTCATGTGGCCTTCAGATTGGCACAACAACAGTGCGTAGAGAGCTTCATGGAATGGGTTTCCATGGCCGAGCAGCTGCATCCAAGCCTTACATCACCAAATGCAATGCAAAGCGTCGGATGCAGTGGTGTAAAGCACGCCGCCACTGGACTCTAGAGAAGTGGAGGCATGTTCCCTGGAGTGATGAATCGCGCTTCTCTGTCTGGCAATCCGATGGACGTGTCTGGGTTTGGCGGTTGCCAGGAGAATGGTACTTGCCTGATTGCATTGTGCCAAGTGTAAAGTTTGGTGGAGGGGGGATTGTGGTGTGGGGTTTTTCAGGGGTTGGGCTTGGCCCCTTAGTTCCAGTGAAGGGAACTCTTAAGGCATCAGCATACCAAGACATTTTGGACAATTTAATGCTCCCAACTTTGTAGGAACAGTTTGGGGATGGCCCCTTCCTGTTCCAACATGACTGTGGACCAGTGCACAAAGCAAGGTCGATAAAGACATGGATGAGCGAGTTTGGAGTGGAGGAACTTGACTGGCCTGCACAGGTTCTTGACCTCAACCCGGTAGAACACCTTTGGGATGAATTCGAGCGGAGACTGCAAGCCATGCCTTCTCGTCCAACATCAGTACCTGACCTCACGAATGCGCTTCTGGAAGAATGGTCAAACATTCCCATAGACGCACTCCTAAACCTTCATTTTACAATTATTTGCGCACCTTAGAGCAACGTTTCACACCCCAATAAATTAGAATATAACCGTGATCATTAAACCATTACCAGGTATGCAAGGCCTGGAAAACAGGTGCTTTTAAGAAACAATACTGCTCTCACAATTAACTTTATATAATATAAAATTATTTATTGCAGTAGGTTAAAAACATAATTGTATTATCGTAAACACAGACTTTAAAGTGACATTAAACCCTCAGATTTTTTTAACATAAAACAATACTGTAATGTGTGCCTTACTGTAATCCATGGTAGTTTCCCTTTCACACACACACAAACACACACACACTCTCCCCAGTGGATGGGGAGATGGTCTGGCATAAAGAGGAATGGGAAGGGATTCAAGTCCTGTTCGTTCCCTATGATGTTAAAGATGGCCTTGACTGGACCTGGTTCGTGTGGGGAGAAGGCTGGCATAAAGAGGAGCGTAACAGAAGGGAGGGGGGGGGAGGATTGTAGGTAAGGATCTGAGAAATCATGGGAGTTTTATCACCGAGTTAGGGCGGCGTATGTGCCCGTGTCCTTGAACAGGTGCCAAGCCGTCCAAGTCTTCAAGAACTTGGGTGTGTCTCCTCTAGCTCCGAATATGAGCTCTTCCATGTTCAGTACTGTATCTACGCGAGACAGCCATTCTCTGATAGTTGGGGGGCATATTGTTTTCCAATGTCTGGGGAGCACAGTTTTAGCTGCGTTCAGTCGGTGTATAGACAGGGATTTCTTGGAGATGTGGCAGGACTTATCAAAGTGGAATAGTAGTAGGGAGGAGGCTGTAAAATCCATTGAGACACCTGTTATGACCTTTAAAAGGGACTGGAAGAATTACAAAGCCTCTCAAAACGAGTTAGGGGTCTTGCAACTTGCTGCCTGATGTTGGGTGCGTTGAGGAAGTGGCGAAGCTGCATGTATGTCCATAGAGGTAAAGGTCTAGCCAGATTTGCAGAATTTAGATCCGTTAGGGTCCGAAACGATCCCTGGGGGTCAAACAACATTTTCGCGATCGGGGCTTCCTCTGGGGACCAATGGTGTTAGAACGTGGGGTGAAGGCCGGGAGGGAAGGCAGTGTTCATGCGAACCGGGGTAAGGAGGCAAGGGTTTGAGGAGAGATCAGTGTGGGTACAGATAGCTTCAAGGAGACGCAAAGAGGTGCCTACTGTGTGATGAGAGGTTACCTGGGTAGGGAGAAGCGAGCGTCAAATCCAAAGCCAGTAGCCGATTGGTATGTCCGATTGAAGTTGTTCAATCTAAACCCACTCTTTATAGGGGCTATGTCGGGACCAATCCACTATGTGGGTTAGGTGGCAGGCCCAGTAGTAGTTCTGTATGTTGGGAAGGCCTATACCGCCTGTTGTCTTCGAGTGGGTAAGAGTCCAGAATCCGATCTGTGGTGATCTGTCATTCCAGAGAAAGGTTCTAATGAGCGCATTCACCGAGGAGAAGGCGGCCCTAGGGAGAGCGATTGGTATAGTTTGGAACAAGTATAAGAGTCTAGGTAGGACAGTCATTCTAATGATGGCCGCTCGGCCGAACCAGGAATACAGTATTTTGTTCATCTCTTTCAAGTCTAGTTGCAAGCGAATTGGGTGGCGAAGTTGAGGGAGTAAAGGTTTCGTAAGTCAGTGGGTAGTGCCATCCCCAAGTAAGTGATGGCTGAGTCTGCCCAACCAAAAGGAAAGCTGGATTTGCAAAGTTTGACCACCTCGTCTGAGAGAGAGATGTTGAGTGCTGCCGATTTTAGAGAAATTGATTTTGAAAAATAAAATTGACGCAGATTCTTGGAAGGCGGTTAGGAGATTGGGAAGTGATATCCTCGGTTGTGTCAAGAAAAAGAGAAGGTCATCCGTGAATGCCACCACCTTGAATTCTTTGCATGGTGTGAGGAACCCATGTATGATAGGATCAGAGCGGATTCTGCAAAGGAAAGGCTCTAGTGCCAGTATGGAGAGCAGCGGCAATAGCGGGCACCCCTGTCTCGTGCCGTTGCGGATGGGGAAGGCCTCCGACAGAGAGCCGTTCACTCGCATTCTGGCAGTGGGTCCATGGTATAGCAGAGCTATGCGATCCAGCATGTGAGGTCCAAAGCCAAGGTATCGCAAAGAAGCAAGAAGGTAATCCCATGCCACTCTGTCGAAGGCCTTCTCCGCGTCGGTGGACAGGAAGAAACCCAGTAATGCAGACCTATCGCCTTGGTGGTGTTGTCTCCCGCCTCCCTCTCAAGAACAAAACCCACCTGATCACCATCTATTACGTCCGGGAGGAGGGTTGCTAGGCGATTGGTAAGTATTTTTGCATGCAGCTTGGCATCTGCATTGAGGAGGGATATGGGGCGGTAATTCGCACAGAGAGTCGTCCTTCCCAGGCTTCGGCAATACAACAATATGTGCTTCTAGAAGGTGGGCAGGGTCATGGGGTTGTGGAGGAGATTGGTCGAATGCCGACAGGAAGGGGTTTACTACAAAACCTCAGCAAAGGTTTTGTAGTAAAGAGATGTAAAGCCGTCTGGACCAGGGCTCTTCCCGGGCTTCAATTCTGAGATAGCTGTCAATACTTCTTAGGGTGTGATGGGGGCTTCTAGGTCAGCGATGGAGGTCTCGCTCAAGGGTGGGGGGACTATATTTGGATAAGGAGTCAATAAGCTTCAGTCTAGCCTTCGAAGTTCATGGCGATGTGGTGGGAGGGTTGAGGCCATAAAGTTGTTTGTAGTAGGATCGAAACTGAGAAGCAATGTTCGGCGTGTCTAAGTGTTTAGTGCCCTTCGTATCTGTAATCTGGGAAACTGTACGTGAGGCCGTCTGGCGTTCCAAGGCTCGCTCTTCTAGCAGCTTGCCTGCTTTGTTGCCATGTTCTTAGTATATTTTGCTACGGGTTATAAAAGCCTTTTTGGTATTTTTATGGAGGAGCTGAAGAAGTTCGTTGCGCCCTTGGGTCAGTTCTGACAGATTACTCAAGGCCAATGAGCGTTTGTGAAGAGCTTCCAGAGATGCAATGTGTGCGAGTAAGGAAGCGTTGCAGGCCTTGCATCTTTTGTGCAATAAGGCTTGAATACGAATAAACTCACCTCTGATAACACTCTTATGGGCTTCCCATAACATCAATGGTGATAAGCAAGTACCGCTGTTCAGCCAAAACCCCGGATGTGGGAAACGTTGGCAATCTTCCCCAATGTGGAGCGGTGGAAAGATAACATGGGGAGCCTAATGGTCATAGAGATCGGAGCGTGGTCCGAAAGGAGCATGGGTTCAATTGTGGCTACAAATAAATTAGGTAGGTCTCTTTGAGAAAGGAGTAGGAAATCTATTCTGGAGTAACTGGGGTGTGGATCGGAATAAAAGGTAAAGTCCTTCACTGTCGGGTGAAGGAATCTCCAAGTGTCATGGAGATGAGGGGATGCAAGGAGTTTTTTTTATCGTGCGTAAGCTGCTAAACGACACAGAGGACTTGCCTGAGGAGAAGTCCATCAGGGATTCAAGGGTACATTGAAGTCTCCTCCTACAATTAGCATCCCCGCCGAGAAATCTCTCGGTAGGGAGCAAGTTTTGTGAAAGAAGCGGACCTGTCTAACATTGGGACAATAAAGGTTAGCGAGGTTAACCGGTGTATTTTGAATTTTGCCTTTGAGGAAAAGGTATCAGCCTTGTGTATCGATTAGTTGGTCTGTAAGCTGGAAGTTAGCCTGGGAGGAAAAAAGAATGGATACTCCTTTTGGATTTGAATTGGGCATTTGTGGAGTGATACGCAGAGGGAAATTTGTGGTTAAAGAGTTTGGGAATGGCATTGGATCGGAAGTGTGTTTCTTGCAATAGTACCACCTGGGCTTTATGATACGAGAAAGCTCGCTACAACTCTCTTTAATCATTTATCACATTTGAGCTATTGAGTCTATTCAGACTATTGGAAGCTGATTCCAGATTGCTTGTTGCCTTACTGTGACTGCAATGCTAAAATAATATTTTGACTGACAGCCATGGGTTGCAGCACATTTTGCTTCTTTTTGCATTGTTAATGAAGTTAATTGTCCTGGGTTCTGCTGTTCTTCGTAAATTGCGTTTTGTTTATTTTATGGATACATTTTTTTTTTTTTTTTTTTTTTTTTTTTTTTTTTTTTTTAATTTTTTTTTTTTGTCTTTAGAAATGTCAGTTTTCCTGCAGCAGGTTCTATACATCATACAGATTTGCCACTTTATAGGCAGGTTATGGGGACCCCTCGGGCACGATATTTGAAAGAATGTTTCAAATCATTTTTTTTTTTTTTTTTTTTTTTTTTATATATAACTCTGTGCACCTGATCAGCAAAGGGAGGTCCCCTTTATCCATCTGGGAGTTCAGGTGCACATAAGATCAGTATGATAGGCCTGTGCAAGACTAAATTGCTGTTGAGTAAGATATGTGGAGCGTTGGCAAAGTACAGAGGATAATTATAAAGACTGCACCAAGGAGGTGACGGCCTAACGAATTTGTTTTAAATTTAACTCCTGAGTTTAGTGTTACTTTAACTACTTTTTCACCAATGTTTTTAAAACTGTTTTCCATTTATATGCAATTTTATATACATTATTATTGTTGTACCCAAAGCACAATTTAGGATTTGTATTCTACTTGTATAATAACATAGTCTTACAGGGTTATTCACTAAGCTGCCGAAGGCAGCCCAGTGAATAACCAAGCTGAAGTGAACAGAGCCGAACGACGTTCGGCTATTCACTCCAGCTGATTTCAGCCGTACATCGGCTGCCTTCGGTCAGCCGAACAAGCTCTGATGCATTCGGCTGGGCTATTCTGCTCGGTACCTCCATGGCACCGAGCAGAATAGAAAAAAAGTGCAAAGACTGTTGAAAAATAAAGTGCAAAATTATTTTTAAAATGTAAAATATATAAGAACAGCCGGCCTTCAGCAGGCCGTTCGCCCCGCTTCGGCTGTCACTTCAGCTCAATGGAGCCGAAGTATATGCCGACTGAACCGAAGGATCAGGTGAAGCTACGGCTGTATCCTTCGGCTCAATAGTGACTTTAGCTCCTTAGTTACTTCCTTTTGTCTTTAAAATGTATACAGTAATAAATAATTCCTGGAGTGTGGTGAAATCCACCCGCCAATCCTCCTGAAAATATATATGAAATATATGCATCACTTCAGTCTGATACGTTTCAATGTGACAGTGTAACTCCTAATTTAGTAGTCCATAGCTGAAATTTAAGCACCCAGTATGGGGTGCTTAAAGACGAATTATGGGGAGAGTGAGATGCACTCTTCCCCCTAATTAGAGGCGATGTGTGACACTGAAGCCACCACAGATCGGCTCTATTGATCGGGAACTCAGAGTACACATACCGCTGATCATTGAGTTCCAATCTTCTCCCTGCAGAGAGCGGTGACTATCAGTCACCGCTCCCCTCAGGGATTTCCCCCCTCTCCATTCCTCCAGCGCTAGAGGGATGGTCGGGCACAGCTGGCTCTACCTCTATAGAGGCAGAGCCAGCTGTCAATTAGGTGGCGGGGTGGATCTTGACAATATTAGGGCTACAGCTAACGATTATTTTCATAATCGATAAGTTAGCCGATTTATTTATTTCGATGATTCCGAATTAATATACATAGTATTTGAGGTTGAATAAAGACATTAGTCCATCAAGTCCAACCTATTAGGATCTCATTCTAGGAGTACCCGTACCCCTGTATATTACGGTCCCTTAAGAAATCGTCCAAAAGTTTCTTGAACAATTCCACATTATTTGCTGAAATCACCGCCTGTGGCAGTGAGTTCCAGACCCTAACTGATCTTACTGTGAAGAACCCCCTTCGCCCCTTGTGCTGGAATTTTTTTTCCATCAATTTTAGGTGATGGCCTCTAGTTTTTGTAACGGAGTTAATTTTAAACAGTTTATCGCTAATGTTGCTACCACCATTAAACATTTTGTACATGGAAATCATATCCCCCCTTAATCTCCTCACCTCTAATGTGAACATGTTTAAATTTAGTAGCCTTGTCTCGTAGCTCTGGTCCTCCATACCCCTAATTAGTTTGGTTGCCCTTCGCTGGACTTTTTCCAACTCAAGGACATCTTTTCTTAGTACTGGTGACCAGAACTGGACCGCGTACTCCAGATGAGGTCTATCCAATGATCTATAAAGTGGCAAAATTAAAGACTTG
>NW_017307701.1:256091-261022 GCF_000935625.1 Nanorana parkeri
TAGATTATTTTTTACGTAAATGCAAACACCCCCCCCTCTTCTCCCACCTCTGTCCCTCCTAAACAGGTTATACCCCTCTATATTAGTAGCCCAGTCATGCGTGCTGTCCAGCCAGGTTTCCGCTATGCCCACTATGTCGAAGTCCTCTTCAATTAACCTAATTTCAAGCTCCTCTATTTTATTTGCCAGACTTCTAGCGTTGGTGTACATACATTTAATTCCTCTCTTTTTGTGGGACAAAAGTTTACTACCTTGTTGTTCCCCACTATTTTTATTGTTATTATTCTGCCTTGATTTCGGTTGTCCGTTGTTAGTTATACTTACATGTGCCAACGGATTTCCTATATTGACTGGAGTGAGCCCACTATTATTAACTCCTTTTTTACTACTTTCAGTGTTATTTTTATCTATGATTAAATTATCAACGTTTAGTTTAAGTAATTTAATTTTTATACCCTCCCCCCCACTTTCTAGTTTAAAAGCTCCTCCAGTCTTTCTACCATTTTCCCTCCCAGGAATGCTGCACCTTTCCCATTAAGATGCAGCCCGTCTCGGCTGAAGAGCCGATAGCCGACTGCGAAGTCAGCCCAGTTCTCCAGGAAACCAAAACCTTCCTTCTGACACCAGCTCCGGAGCCACTTGTTAAGCTTCCTCAACTCGCGCTGTCTGTTAAAAAAATTGTCACGATAATAGTTATTTATACTGCCCAAAAATTGTACCCAATATCTGCTGTTCATTTTCCCAAGTGTGCGTAAGAGTGGTATTTCTAGTTACTTTCCTTTCCCTTAATAATTTGTTGGTGAATTTGTGGGTGAAAGTACTGCAATTCGTTGCTTGATAATGTATTGGCTCCCATTCACATGTGAGTATTTTGCCGCAGGTTTCCTGATGCTCCACAACACTCAACTATTATTTTCAATGGGGTACATTCACGCCTGAGTCTCGTATTATTGGTCACTTGTAGCCCCAAAAAAGTACATGAGCATTTTCAGGCAGAATCTCCCATTTATTGGTCCCATAGACTTTAGTGGGAGTTCCTGAAAAACATGTGAATTTTGCGCCCCCCCCCCCCCCCCCAAAAAAATGTGTTGTTCTCTTTTTAAGATTCACCCAGTCTCCCTATCTTATGAGAACTGGAGTGGATCCTCAGCCTGGGGTCCAGTGTGTGGGCTGCTGTGCTTTGATGGAGTTCCATCCATATGTGAAATGCTTGTACAGCTCCCTTGCACACCCTGTAGAGGTGCTGAGAGCCAGAATGTTATAACACTGCGGTCTAGGCACCTCTACAGGACACGCGAGGGATCTGTAAGCAATGCACTTACAAATGAACAAATGAAGCCCACCCCACCTCAAGCTGACACTCGGCACCAGACAGCATATTTTCAATCGCTGCTTTGCGCGAGAACTGACAGTGCTGCACTAGGGGGAGGCTGAGGATCCTCTCACCTAGAAAAGTGGAAGGCACACGGGGACCCACTGAACACGGGGTCGCGTGGCCACTGAACACGTCCCACTAGTTGAGAACCAAGGATTTAAAGCAGGGGTCAGCAACCTTTTACACACCAAGTGCCATTTTTGAAACCATCGGAAAACCGGGTGCCAGTGAACAATAGCACGCCATAGTGTTAGATACATTCCAATGTTTCCACTCATAGCTGTACTGCTATTAAAGGATGAGAAGAGAAAAGTTCTATGTCCAGCAAAATGATTGCTGATTGAAAGTCAGTTGTGTGCATCAGTAAATCTCCAAGCAATGCTCTTCTAAAATATTTATCTCTGTTTTAGATCTTTTTCTTTAGACAGTCTTCATTTTAGTTTATGGAAAAATAGCCACATTAAGTACATTTGTATAAATTCAGCTAAACAGTAATGGCGTTGTTTACAGATATGTTGGAATTGAATACATTAGTTTGCAGAAACATCAATTCAAAGAATGTCAGAAAGTAAGACCCTCATTATTAAATTATAAGCTGTCACTTGGTTAAAGCGGAACCCTTGCAATGGCGCTACCGCCCACACTGCAAGGGTTAATTGCTCGATTTGTCTAGGGGGTGAAGATACTCACCCAATCCTTGGTAGTGCCTGGCTGCTAGATGGGTCACTGCAGGCTGTCCGTCCCCGGGCTCTGGCGGTCTAAGGCCCTCCAGAGGTTTTAAGACCATAACATCTAATACAGGTCTATTTGACGTGAAGACGCTAAGGGACATGCCACAGCAGGAGCAGAGGGAGACAGAGGTGAGCGGTCAGTGCCACAAGATCGAGGATTGGGGGAGTATTTCTTCTTTATTTTCGCCCCCTATGCCATAATGATCAGTTACCCCTTGCAGTGTATGGGTAACCCCACTGCAAGGGTTAATTAACAATCCCTTCTCCCAAAATCACTTCTTTAAGGGCTTGTTCACACATAGGTGTACGTTAAATAAACTGTGAAAGAGTGTGATAAGCAGTGAGGAAGGCTTTTCTCACCTTAGCAAAGTGAAAAGTCTAGAAAATGCTGTTTAATAACCTGTGATAAGTCAGGTAGGAACTGAAATATCTCACCTCTTCTCATCCTGGTGATAAGTACACAGAAAGTAATGGGAATGTACCTGTTTAATAAAGGGAGAAAAGTAGAGAACAGCTTTATCACTGGATAAGTATTGCGCAAAGTACCCTTGATTTAGACCCTGTCAGACCTGGTGATAAAGGCCGTTTTCTCGAGAAGCACTGAGCAAAGATACAGGAACTTGTCATAAACCTAGTTTCTTTAGGAACCTTCAGATCAAATTGCGCGTTTGGCTGGCAATTTGCATTTTGCGCGATATCGCGCGTTTGTCACGCGATATGGCGCAAATGCTTGCATTGAACAAGCTGGAATAGCGGCAAAATCCGCTCCAAAAAGGGTCCTGCTGTAGCGACGCACGACCTGCGACAGCAGGACCCTTTGCCCCATTGTCATGCATTGGAGAGAGATATCGCGCAGTAAATAGCCGTGATATCGCGGGAGTTAGCGCGCGATAAATCGCTCAGTGTGAACGGGGCCTAAACGGCCGGACAGCGGACAGAATACGGGTGGGCGTTTTTACGGTTGGTTTTTTTTTTTCCCTTTTGCTTCGCATCGCTTCGCCTGCAGTGTGTCACATCCTTGAGAGGGAAAAGGAGGGAAGTCTGTCTTAATGCCACCCTTCCCTCATGAGAGTGACAGTGGCAGTTTCAAGTCCCCTCACTGTATCTGTGTAGTGTGAGGGAAAGTTCAGTAAGGTCATGTGACCTTAGGGCTTGTTGTTGAAGTCTCACTCTCCCTCAGAAACAGGCCCACCAAATAAAGCTTGAAGGATGTCTGGGGAATATGTTTTTGAGGCAGATGCAGTGAACATTGCACTCCACACATAACAGTCTGTAACACCATTTCGCCACCATGGTCCGCCGTTTATGATGCATTAATACCTGCTGCTAGTGTGTTTGCACACACACAGTGCTGATGCACCTATCTCGGGACAGCAGGCTTTTTTCATGGACGCCAAACATTCTAATTTCCAGCATGTGTCAGTGCCCACTTACATTGCTAGGCTCCATCAGAGTGCCCCTTTTAGAATGTTTAACCCCATCACTGCCTCGGGTAGTTTGATTCATGGTTTTGTACTGGTACATGCTGAACAAATCAGAACATGTAAATCTTGCTTTTTTAGCAATTTTCATAATTTTAATGGTGAAATAACTGTTGCACTTTGCTATAGCTGTGCTTTGTAATATTGTTAATGGGTGGTTTGGCAGATTAAACTACGATCCTGTCAGGAGGATTGTAGATTATCACAAAGGATGTCATTGTGCAGCTCAGAATACATTCCCCACATTGCTTTCTCAACTGATCACTGAGATAACTTATCTCAGCCTTTCACAGCTGTTTCGTGAGAAGTTTTCTTTTTGCAGGTTATTAAACAGCCTCTGTGCAGCCGAGAAAAACAAAGAGATCTGCTGAGTAAAGTTAACTTGTGATAAAGCTAGTTTTATCACAGTTTATTAAACGTACACCCAAGCGCGGAGCAGATCCAGAGCAGAGCAGGTGCAGACCGGATCAAAACTGTGTCCAATGTATTCCAATGGTATTTTTTGCTCCAGTTCACATCACAGCGTGCAGTTGCAGAGCAGATCCAGAGCAGGTGAAAAAACTGCAGCAGGCCCTATTTTACCTGCACTGGATCTGCTCTGGAACGCATCAAAAACGCATGCCAATGACTGGAACACACTGAAAGCCCATTTTAAACTTAAAAAAAAAACATTCTTTAACCAAAAAGAGCCCGGAACGCATAAAAAACACGTCTAAAAGACTAGCGTGTGTGCGCAGAAACCTGACCTGATCTGCTCTGCATTTGGTGTGAACAAGGCCTAAACCTTCATGACCGAGTCCTTTTTTTCATTTTTTGTTTACATGTTATAATCCAAATTTTTAGGCCTGAAAATTACTTAACCCCCCAAACATATATTTTCTGAAAGCCAAGATTATATAGACTAAAATGGTGGCAGTTGCAAATTTTTATTTTGCACTATATAAGCGCAACTCCTTATTAAACCCCCAAAATTTAGTGAAAATGCACTTAAATGCCCCAAAACACATACCCATTTGTTTTAATAAAAGATGAGGTTACAACAAGTAAATAGATACCCAACATGCCCAGGTTAAAAATTGTGTGCGTCTGTGAAACGGCGACAAAATTCAGTATCCCAAAAGTTCATAGATGCTTTAAAAGCCCCCACAGGTCATTAGTTTAGATATGCGTGTAAATATTGGCCCTAGAATTATTGCTCTCACTCTGGCATGTGTGGCGATACCCAACATGTGTAGCGCGTTCGTTTTAGGCGCACCAGATGCGTGTTTGTGAAGACGCGCATGCTCGCAAGGGATTCTAAAGAACAGTATTTTGTTTTTACATTTATTTCATTTAATAATGTTA
>NW_017307701.1:261038-274019 GCF_000935625.1 Nanorana parkeri
CTTTACAGTACTTTAATTGCTATGTGACTTACAAGCCCCCAATCTGATAGCGTATTGGCAGCGACAGGTACTCTTTAAGGTGATACTGGGGTGCAAAAGACCCCTAGTATCACATTTACACTTTAAATAAGCTATTTAAGTGCAAAACACACCAATAGCTGATTGCTGGTCTTCAGGAGGCCAGCAATGACAGCTGTGGGACTGGAAGTGATGTAATCTGCATCACTGCCAGTCCCGTAGTACGGGGAGGAGATTGGTGAACAGACGTTTGACGTTCTCCCCCGACACCCGAGATGCCAGTCCTGGGCCTCTAGGAGGGGCAACAGAGCCCGGGAAACATGGCGAGGGTGTCGGGAGGGGGGGCGTTTGCCAATCCTTAGAAGCGATCTGGCGACAGTTCAGTCGCCAGAATCGCGTCTATTGTAAAGCCTGCCGTTGGCTTTACGATAGAGTCCCGGTGGCTGTTTAAACGGGCCCGGTGCAGTGTACGTCACTGGTCATGAAAGGGTTAAAGTTGGGATGCACTGCCTCCCCAGAGTTCCATCCAACACCGGTTTTGGATATCCTGGTTGATGCTTGCAATGCCAAGGGCATTATTTCCTACCTGCTTAATAACTAACTCGTTATTGCAATCACCTTTTGAGCATTAGGAGTAAGTGGGAAGATGATCTAGGCTCTATTACAGATAAGGACTGGAGGGGACTAGAGAGGGCTGTTCTATCTGCGTCCTTATCCACTTCCCATAGACTTAATTGTTTATTTTACATAGGACTTGTCGCACTCCAGAGTTTCTGTTCAAAATAGGTGTCAGGAACGGTACATGTCCAAAATGTGGTATTTGCCAAGGTTCACTGATGCATCTATTTTGGGGATGTCCCAAACTGGTTAGATATTGGGGTGCAGTGCTTAAGATCATACACTCAGTCTTTGGTATATTGTTAAATAATACACCTATAGTATGCATACTAGCAGTTTTTGATGCCTCGGCGATGAGTTCATATACCAAATTGGTTATACATAGAGCATTATTTACTGCTAGGCGACTGGTGTCGAGGAAATGGATATCTTCCTCCCCTCCGTCACTATCAGAATGGATGACTGAGTTAGATCAGACAGTAGTGTTCGAACGTACTACTTATCAATATAGAGGGAAAAAGGGAGGATAACTTTTCCTTATATTGGTCTAGATCAGGGGTATCAAACTTAATTCCCTTGAGGGCCACTCGACACATTTTTCTCTCCCATGGGGCCGATCGCCAAATTTCATACAATACAATGCGATACGGTACTATGGATCCCAATACACACACAATAAGGCCCCATTCATATCTGTAGGTTTAGGTGCGATTAGGGAGTTTTCCTGCAGCAGGAATCCCTAATCTGGCGGTTACAAGTAGAGCTGCAGCTAGCAATTATTTTCAAAATCAATTAGTTAGCCGTTTAAGTTCGATTAATCGGATAAAAATAAAATTAATTTTAAAAAATGGCTCCAGTGATGGGACTACTAGTTTGTATTGAGATTGCAGTCCATCACAGGAGCAAGCTTGAAACGATGGAAGTAAAAAAGAAAAAAAAAAGTGTGGTGTGCAATATAGTGAAATGAAAAGTATAAAATTATACAGCAATGAATGCCGAATGGCACCGGCTATAGAGGACTACAAATCCCAGCAAAAGTACATTATACAGCACAATTTAGAATACCACCAGCTATAGAGGAATACAACAAATCCCAGCAATAGTACATTATAGCTGGCGGTATACTGCATTGCGCTGTATAAAGTACTATTGCTGGGTGTTGTAGTCCTCTATAGCTGGTGGTATTCTGCATTGCGCTGTATAATGTTCTATAGCTGGTGGTATTCGGCATTACACCACTGTATAATGTACTATTGCTGGGATTTGTTGTACTCCTCTATAGCTGGTGGTATTCGGCATTGCGCTGTATAATGTATTATTCCTTGATTTGTAGTTAGTCCTCTATACAGCGCAATGCAGAATACCACCAGCTATATGGGAATACAACAAATCCCAGCAATAGTACATTATACATAATGTATTGCTGGGATTTGTATTCCTCTATAGCTGATGGTACATTGTGCTGTATATTATACCATCAGATATAGAGGAATACAAATCCCAGCAATATATTATAGAGCACCATGTGGGGGGTGCAGGCTTACCTGAGCAGTCTTCCAGCAACTTGTTTTCTGAGATTGGGCCTGTCTATCGGCAGCTGTCATCCGCCCACACCTGCTCCTCTTTACTTCTTCTCCCCGCGTCTCTGTGCCGATCGTGGATTTGGGCCGGCGGTGAGCATGAGGCGGGGAGGAGGTGCTGCGTGTGGAGCGTGAATGCGGGCGGGTCTGGCAACGGCGAGCGTGAGGTGGGAGGTGTGGCGCGCAGCGTGTGTTGAGTCGTGAACAGGGCCAACCAATCGGAAGCTGATTAATCAATGATTGAAAAAGTTGACAACTTTTTAAATCGATTATGTCGATTAGTTGTTGCCGCCCTAGTTACAAGCGGCCGCTGTCACCCATTAAAGTTAATGATCAGGTGACAGCAGTTGCATGTAAACTCCTGCACACCGCATGTAATGATGTGATATTATTACATGCGGTTAGAAACACTCTCCCTGAATACACAATCATTGCGTCCAGGGAGAGTGAGTGAATATATACACACACACACAGTCCCCCCACATACATATAAAGTAATATTCCCAGCCCACACACACACACGTAAATGAAATACACAGCCCCTTCTCCTGCTTACCTTGTTGCAGGGAGGAGGCTATGAGCCACGATCATCAATCCCTGGTGATCAAGTGGCGATTAGTAAGGTCTGCTTCCTAATCAATCCGAGTGCCGGCACAGAAGCAGCTATGCGGTCTGCATCCGACAGAGATGCAGACCGTGTAGCTGCTCCCGCAAGTCTGGTACGCGGTCCGTGACCGCGTACCAGACTGGTGATCTAGGTGCGGGCCAGCCAGTACCAGCCAGTTGCGGCCCACGGGCCGGTACTTTGATACCACTGGTCTAGATGGATACAATACCATATACAACAATATTGTTAGACACATGAGGGAATTGGAGTACTTTAGCTGTGCTCTAAAAGTACACTTGTGCTCATAGGTTTACTGGCAGAATTTAGAATTTCCTGGCCATTTTTCAGAGAATATGAATGATAACACGAAAAACCTTTCTGTCACTCATGGGTAGTGTTTGGCTGAAGCCATTTCAATCAACTGTGTCTACTCTTTTTCAATCATAATGACAACAGTAACTACCCAAATGACCCTTGTTATTTTTTTGTGGGATGTTTGTTGGAGGAAAATATATATTTTTTTAAAGTATGATTTAAAAAAAAAAAAAGTAGGGATGCACCTAGATTACTGCTGTAAATTCAGAGCTTCCCTAACGTCACTATTCTGGGCTGGGCGTCGGTTTGTGTCCCCTCTGATGCCCGCTGCTCTCCCCGCCTGTTTCAGCAGAGGCTGCGGGGATCTGAGGAGACGGGCTGGCACCCAGCAGAGAGGAGACAGCTATTGCAATTTATGAATGGACAGAAGCAGTCAGTATAGAGGCTTCCTGTTCGTTCGTAACAGGGGCTGCAGAAAAAAGATTTAGGATTGTGTCCTCAATGTTTTTCTATTTTTAAAAAGAAATATCGGGGGTCTGTTCAGACACCTTATTTCCCCTGAGCCCCCAACAGTAAAGTAAAAAAGAAAAAATAATTTTTCCACCTGCCTCCTTCGACAAACGATTAAAAAAATTGACACTTGTTGAGCCAGGTGGTGCTGACAGCGTCACCCTCGTATTGAATTTCAGCCAGCTTAAGGGTCGGTTGACACCACCAAACCTCGCTAAACACACAACTGCAGGTGTGTGCATAAATAGTGCTGATGTGCTGACCCGGGTCTATTGCCCTGTTTGCATGCAGCTAACACAGTACAGTGATGTGAACTGGGCTAACGGTAAATAAGGCAATGTACCTTGTCTTTGCATTGGGACTGCACAACTGGCGTGAATAGACCCTTTGGTCAAACATTTATTGGTAAGAAATTCAGGTATTCTTGTTGTATCAGAGGCATGATTGTAAGAGGAGTATTTTTTTTACCAGCCTACTATATTAATAGGTTGGATTAAGCTGTTCTTTGCTGTGCTTATATTTACGCCACTCCCCTCTGCTGGGAAAGAATCCTCTGTGGAGAAGTGAACTATATTGCCGTAACCCTATGCAGACCTATAATTAGACTCGTGCAAACTTGGGTGTTTAATTGTGTTGAGCACTTGAAGCTTGAGCATGGTGCAGCTTTTCATCACCTTATTTTTTGAGGGTGTCTGTATATTTGGTTAATACCTGTATTGATGGTATTCAGTGTAATCCTTCACATTTTTTATCTTGCTTGTCTTTATATTTTTCACATTTACATGCACTACACATTTACATTTACATACAACTAGATGTGACTGACATGGCTTAGGACAAACTTCAACACTGCCTGAGTGCTTAAACATTTGCAGAAGTTAAAATAAATAAACTATAAGAAAAGGTAACTGTTTGTTCTGCTTTGTCCCAACACGTCACTGTTGGGGCGGGGGGGCGCAACAGTTTGTCTCCAAATTGATTTTTTATGCCATTTGTGTTGGGACAGAGGGGGCTGCTTAAAAATTGCCTTGGAAGGTCTGCTTTAAAAGAGAACTATAGCCAAATCATTTTTGGCTTTAGTTCTCCTTTTTTTTGTGTGTGTGTGTCGCAAGAGGACATTTACTATTGTCTTCCTGTGACCCAAAACGCTATTGCCTACTATATGCTAATACTGCAGAGCCGCGCTGCAGCTGGCACAGATCCCGGCAGTATTGTCCCTGCTGCCTGATTGACAGCTGGCTCTGCCTCTCTAGCGTTAGAGCCAGCTGTGCCACTCCCTCTCCTTTCTGTCCCTCAAGTCAGTGCTGGAGGAACAGAGATGGAAGGGGGTAATCTCTGCGAGGAGCGGTGACTTGACAGTCGCTGCTCCCCGCATTCCACTCTCCCCAGAGTTCAAGGCATTGCACAGACGCCTCCAGTATGTAATGCTATTTCTTTACAAATAACACATTTAACCTACTTGAACACTGACTTTAGACCAGGCATTTACATCTATTTAACAGAATAAACCACCCAAAACCTATATTTGTTTTTGGTAGCGTTACATCTTTTTATTTTTTCCCCATTTGCATAGAGTAAAACAAATGGTAAAAATCCCTCCCGCTTTTTTCCTTTTTTTAATCTGTGTGCAAAGGAGGAGATTTCCCTTTGATCCGTTAGACACAGCAGAAAGTGAGGGGAAGTCTCTCCAAAGTAGGGCTGCAACCAACTAAACGATGAGAATAGTTGTCAACTATTCATTATCGATTAGTTGGTTGGATCCCCTGGCTCTCGCCTCCACGCTCGGAGGAGGGCACAGCAAGCAGTGGACAGGTGCAATAGCCAGCCTGCTATTGTAATTTGAAATGGCCAATAGCAGGCTGGCTATTGCGCCAGCCCACTACCTGCTGTATTTACATAAAGCTGCCATCTGCGGAATCTTGCCACTGGCAGCTGTCATTCCCTGGCTGAAGATTTTGAAGCGCCATGTGCTTGCAATTAGGATTGCACCAATATATTGGCTGCCGAAACATATCGGCCGAAAATGGCACCTTTGGCAAAATGCCGAAAGTGCAATTTTTGTGGCCGAAATAGCGGTGCATCCGTGATTTCTCTCCTCCCTGCTGGGCACTGCTCTGTGTACCAGCGGGGAGGAGATAAACTGTCACAGGAGGCCTAGCGGTGTGGGAGGAGAGCACTGTGAGTGGTCGGCATCTCTCCTCCCCGCACCGCTCAGCCTCCTGTCACAGATCAGGAGAGCGGCGGTGTGGCGGAGATGGCCATTGCTGTCACTGGAGGCTGAGCTCTCCTCCCGCCCAGCCTCCTGTGACAGCGTGTCAGGATGGAGAGCAATGGTGTGGGCGGAGACAATGTCATTGCTATCACATTAGGCTGAGCTCTTCTCCCGCCCAGCGTCCTGTGACAGCACAGCAGCGAGTCAGGATGGAAAGCGGGTAGAAACACTCAGCGATCAGTGATGGCTGAGTGTTTGTATATAATTGAGGGCAGAATATGTTTACTGTGTTCTCAATTTTGAATGAATGGGAGTGATCTACATCACTTCCTGTTCATTCATGATTGTGGATTTCGTAAACACAATAAGGGGAATTTATCAAAACCTGGAGCAGCTGTGCATGGCAACCAATCCGCTTCTCTTTCATTTTCAAATCCTAACTGAGCAAACTGAGGAGAGAAGCTGATTGGTTGCTATGGGCAACTGCTCCAGTTTCTGTCTGCTCCAGTTTTGATAAATTCCCCCCACTATGTCCTCAAGTTACAAATGAACAGCAACAATCAGTATAGAGGATTCCTGTTAATTTATAACCGGGACTGCAGAAAAAGAGTGATGACTCTGTGTCCTTAATCTCTCTTTCTATTTTAAAAGGGAAATATCAGGGGTCTGTTTTAGATCCCTAATATTTCCCCAAAAGCCCCTAAAAGTAAAGTAAAAAAAATATTTAATAAAAATAAATACGAATAAAATATAAAAAAAACTAAAGTTTATAAAAAAATAAATAAAACATTTAAAAAAATGTAAAACATTTTCGGTTTCGGCCTGACATTTTTTTTTCATTTCGGCTTCCTTTCCGTTTTGAGATTTTCATTTCGGTGTACCTCTACTTACAATACAATAATTTTTTTTTAAATTCGGTTTTGGCCTGACAAATTCTGCTGCGGGAGGTGCATTGCAGTGCCGTTCATTTCAATGGCACCCCAGACGCGCCCCCCACCCACAGTGTGATCACCTGCACTGCAACGCATGCTACAGCGATGCTGTGCGTTTCAGTGCAGTGCGATTGCAAAAAATTGTGCATGCAGTTTTATTCTGAAGTACTCCCGTCTAAAGATTCTCGGGCGGTCGCAAAGGATCATGGGGCGGGCGCATGCGCAGTTCAGATCTTCGGCCGGGAGACGAGGATAGACGCAAGGTAAGTCAATGGAGGCAGCGTGCACTAACAGACCTGGGACAGGAAGTGCCAGGAAGAGAGAGGAGACAGGCACCAGCGCTGGAGAAACTCCTGGAAAGATGATGATCGGATCAAGAGGCATCATTTAAGTAAGGTAAAGTCCCTTACACTAGCATTGGGGGGATTTGCCTTTAATGTCACATTAAATAAATGACGGTATGATTTTTTAAAATTCTATCCGATTAATCGAAATCCACAATCGGCTAACTATTCGATTATGAAAATAATCATTAGTTGCAGCCCTACTCCAAAGTAAAGTCAATTCCCTCTTAGATGGTTTTCACCGGAAAAATTATCCCCATCGGTGAAAAAAGTTTGGATTTTCCTTCATTTTCGGTCCTGACGACAATGGTCACCAGGACAAATAGCGGTAGTAAATTTTTGAGAAATAGACAGCAGTAAAAAACCTGAAAGAAATTATCCAATGTGTCTGCAAGTACTTTTATTATTCAGTAGGGCCCCATTCATACCTGTAAGTAAGGCAGTTTTCAAGTTCTGGCAGCGAGAGCCCACAGGTTCCTGTGACCAGAATCAGTTATGTGCAAATAGCTCCTACTGCACAGCCTATACAAAGCAATGACAGGCTGTTGGCGGCTGCAGCTGTTCCGACATCACTGGGCACTGCAGATTACCTACATTTAGGGACAGATAAAATTGACGTAAAATATTTCATGATGTTGACTTTTAATGTTTTCTCAGATCCTGCTCTGCCCCCAACCAGTGATAGCACTTCAGTTCAAAACAGTTACGATACCATAGAAGGTGGCGGATTCATGGGTAAGAATTCAGCTCTTGTTTTGCAGCACAGTTTGCATCTAACGACATTTCAAGCATTAAAAATGTAATGCTGGCCATAAACTATGCAAGTTTGTGCCACAATGTTTCCACCAGCCCTGTGATGAAGATGGGGTGAAAATTGACTGAAACCACTTCAGTGCCGCTGAAATTTGTTTAATTTCTGTACTTCAGTTTTTATTACCTGCTTGCTTAAAACCAAGAAACCATTCCTGGTTGAAAGCTGATTGAAACAACAAAATTGCCGTGAACTGTATGACATACCCTAAAACTCTGCCTGCAGGCTCCACATTTTGCCTCTTTTGCTAGCTAGAAATACTAATCTTCTTAATTAGTTCTACTAGGAGTCAGTTTTACCTGACTTCATGACCAAGTCCTCCCACAACCATTTCATTGTCTGCTAACTTGTTGCTAAGGGTCCCATTAAAAATTTTCCCTATCTCTGCCTAAAAAACCCCCAAACTATCACACATTAAAAAGCACTGCACAGCCCATTTGTTCTTTAAAAACGTGCATTGTGCTCATCTGGCTTTGGGATTTTGAGGGGGAGAAAAAACTGGGAGGAGAGCCCAGTCACATGACCTATCATGTGACCTACTCTCTTCAATCACTTTGTTAAGCAGAGAGAACTCCTTGAGATACTGAAAGTTCAATACCATGGCCTGCACTTTATGAATGGGCTGTATAATGCAGGCAGCGGTGAGCAAGATTGCAGAGTATAAGAGAGCAGACAGTGTTATCCACCCTCTGTTATAAATGAGCCCCTAAGCCACTCTTATTGGGACTGGGTATTGTAGTGCATGGACCTTGGCTCACAGAGTAAAACCAGTTTTAAGAGCATTTTCTGAAAGCCCATATTCCTGACTAAAAGCAAAGATGCACTTTGGTTCTTATGTACATGTGCTTTGCTTCTGGTTCAACTTATTTTCATGCATTTTGCCAGGATCAGAACCACTCAGGCTGTGTTTTTTTATTTATTTAAGACTTGCTTTTTCTGAGGTTTTCAGGCTGGACAAGTAACATGCAGGGCCCTTTTGCCATGTTGTGGGTGGCCCTCAATGTTACAGAGAACGGTACTAACCTGATTTCAGCCCACTCCCTGCATCATTATGCTGTGAGTGCAGGGCACCTTGGTGGTAAAGCCCTGCACGTAACAGTATATCCTCAGTCTTTTATGGTTGAGTGATGCTGGCTTCCTAGCCTACTACTGTTTCAAAAGCCTTGGTGCAATAGCTTTAGCTGTGTGCTGCTTGTTGAATTATCTGTTGTATTATACTTAAATGTTTGTCTTTTTGTCACAGGGATGGTTCATCCAGCTCAGCCTCCTCCTCCTCAGCATCCTAAAATCACCAGGAATGCATACCCAACACTGCCTCCAGGGTACCAGAATGCTTTCCCACCAGGAGGTCCAGCTGTAACACCTGCTACTCAGCGATACCCTACTCCACCACAGCCAATGCCTCAGGTAGAATACAGGATAACATACTGTTACTTTACATGAAAAATCATTCTTTGGAATATGACATAAGGAACTGATAGATGTATTCTTGCTGCATCTAATATGCTTGTAAAGCATATGAAGATTTTGCTGGTGATATGACAAATTTTATTAACCCTTGGAATGATTTATTTAAAGTAGAATTATACTCTCCTTTGTTTTTGCATATATCTACTGCTATCAAGCAGTAGATATATGCAAAAAACATTTTTAAAAAACCATAAAGTTACCAAAAAGGTAAAAGCTTACTGGTGTCTCCACTGCTCGCTCCTGTCTGAAGATCTGAATCTTCTCGAGCGCCCGTGCAAGAGAGAGACAGTGGAGGTAAATGCATGCAGCCAGGAGCGTGTCTGCGCTGGAAGGATTGATGAATAAAAGTGGAAGGAAGAAGATGATCGGATCAAGAGGCATCATTTAAAGGAGAACTATGGGGTTAGGGCTTTTCCCCATAGTTCTCCTAAGGGTAAGAGCGGGGAGGGGGGAATCCAGTCCCTCCCCTGTCACGGCTCTCTGACGTGACAGGATCGAGAAGTGAGCGAAGGCCGGTATGTGTTCGCTCACTTCCCGATCTACTGAGCCGACCTGTGACAGTTTCATTGTCACAGGTCGGCTAGAACTATGAGGATGAGTGAAAAGCACTCGTCTGATAGTTCTCCTTTACACTGGGTTCAAACCTAGGCGTATCGAATATGCGCGTTAGTCGCGCGTTTTTACCGGGATTCTGCGCTTTTTACCTTTTCAGGCGTAGGCCGTTTTGTTGCGCGTTTAGACGGGCTGAAATACGGCAAGGTGTGAACCATACCCATAGAAAACAATGGGATTTCATGTTTGAGCGTTTTGTAGAGCGTTGAACGCGCTACAAAACGTACAGGTGTGAACCAGGCCTTAAGGTAAGTCCTTAAAGTAGCATGTGGGGGAGGGGGGATTTGTGACTTCAATGTCCCTTTTAAGGATTCCTCTACGTGTAAATTTTAAAAAAATTTAACGTTTAAAGCAGGACTAAAATAGAAAAATAACATATAAAAAGCTGTTAAACAGAAGTGGTAGTTACACGGGTTGAGCCTGCAACCTCCCATTCCCTCCCTACTTTTTTTTGTTTTCTATTTTATTACTTTTATTCATTTTTGTTTTTTAATTTGACACTGCCTCCATTCTTGCCTAGAAGAGAATGACGTGCCCTGTTCCCACAGCATCCTGGGATAGCACTGACATATATCCTAGGAGAAAGAAGAGGATCTTGCTGCACTCCTTACCGGATATTCCCAGTGATCGGGAGGGTGCTCGCAATGACCGTGGATGGCACCGCTACATACATAGATTAGTCATAAAGAATGTCACCAGCACACCGAAAAATGCTTTTAGGATCACCAAATGTTCATTTTATTGAACAATTTGTGAAAACAAGTGCTTCCGGGGCCACGCAGGGTACCTTCATCAGGCTCAAACAGCAACCGTCGATGTTTGAGACTGATGAAGGGGACCTTGCATGGCCCCGAAAGCGCTTGTTTTCACTTTTCACAAATTGTTCAATAAAATGAAATTTTGATGATCCTAAAAGGATTTTTCAGTGGCATTCTTCACGACCATATATCCTAGGAGGTTGCAGGCGTAGGGGCACAGAGAGGCCAGTGGGCGGAGCTGTGCAAGTCACGGGGAGCATGCAGCTACCTGAACCGGGAGGAGGCAGCCAGCTCCCAATGACTAAGCAGCACAAAAATGACATCACAGGACCTGGCCTGTGTCACATGAACAGCGTGGCAAGGTGAGTATGTTGTTTTAATGGGGAGGTTGAAGTTTTTCTGTAAAAGTCCATTTTAAACTAAACGCCAGTCACAAATCTGATCTGATGTAATAAAACTGTTGAAGGGGTCTCAGAAGAACAAAAACTGTTAATGGTAGTGACCATTAGGAATATAAAACATGGTTAAGTGCACAGTGATGTTAGTGGCACATCCATATATGATACGTCTGTAATTGCTCAAAGTTCTGTGGACCTTCTTTATTTTACCATTTGCATAATCTTGTTTACTTGTAGCCTACTTTGGGGATGAACAATTTGGTATCATCGGTGGGAGGTCTAAGTCTTCATCAAGCAAAGCAACTGGATGAGCTTCGTGCTGTAAACCTTCTCCAAGAGAGGAACATACTGCCACCAACACCCCTGAAGGCCCCTGCACCCTGTCTACAGGAAGATATTCACAAACTAAATTGTAGCCCAGAGTAAGGTTTATTTAATATTGACTGCTATTGGTAAAAAGGTGGTTCTCAAACCTGTATTAGTCATTAGGTGGCCAAGCAACGAAGTTGCAATGACACCTATTTTTGTTTGGATTATTATTAGGTGGCCAAGCAACGAAGTTGCAAGGACACCTATTGTTTTTGTTCGTATTATTATTATTTTTATTATTATGCCGCTTTTTTCAAATGCCTGTAATACGTGCACTGTTAGTCAAAAACGCATTACACGTTGCACAATGGTAGAGCCCTGTACTCTGCAGAACTTATTGCAATATAAAGGTCATATGTCACATGATGTGGCAGCCATCTTGGTTTTTGCATTGATTGTTGTGAACTATTCAGAAACCTGCTTCTCCAGAACTGCTAAAGCTACAGATGTACAAATTGCTGTGTGAGGTTTCATTTTAGCTCCATTGGCAGGGCTTGAAAAATTGTCTCGTCCGCTCGTCTGTGACAAGAGAACGGTGGACGCCGACAAACAGCTTCCCGGCCGGCCGTTGTAATTACACGGCCGGGAGCTCTACATTCAAGCAATTGAGCGTCTCTAGAGACGCCTGATCGCTTGTATTAGCAGCTGTCACTTCCGGTCCCGAGATCCGCTGTGCCCGATGCGGCTCTGTGACAGGAGATCAAAGGGAGTTAAGTATACAAATTCCCTTTTGATCTCCTCTCAGTCCCCGAATGCAGGAAGTGATGTATATTACATCACTTCCTGCATTCAGTGTCACTCTCCAGCTACAGAAGCTAATGATCAGATCTCTGCTTCATCAGCTTCTCTGGGGGTCCCTAGGTGACATTAGGGCTCTTGGAGACCCCTGATGTCTCCATAAAGAGGACCTGTCATGTAAATTGGCTATTACATAGGGGGCTTCTTAGCCCCCCATGTAATAGCAATAAAGCGGTGTGTGTAAAAAAAAGAAAATAATAATACTAAAATTAATGAATCCATTAAAAAAATTAAAGAAGCATAAAAAAAATAAAACATTTTTTTAAAGTCCCCGCCCCACCACATACACACGCAGATATGCGTCGGGTGCGCCTACGACGATTGTGCCGCACATGTTAAGTATCGCCGCAAACGTCGGAGTGAGAGCAATAATTTTAGAGCGATTAATCACTGATAACACTAAACTGATGAGCAGTAAAATCGTTTTAATCGTCGCCTATGGACGTTTTTTGCTATTTTGCGGGCTCGCGCAATTTTAAGGCTTGACATGTTTGGTGTCTATTTACCCGACGTGTCCCCGACTTATGTTTTGCTAAAAATATGGGTAAGAATAAATAATTTATAACATAACGTAGGGAAACTTTTTTTTTTTTAATATTACATTTATGGTACTTTTTTCATTATACAGT
>NW_017307701.1:274029-293078 GCF_000935625.1 Nanorana parkeri
CCCCCCAGTGGTGATTTATATACCTTCAAAAGAAAGCTCTATCTGTCCCAAAAAATGTTTTAACATAAATTGCAAGGCTATAGTCCGGTCATGCTGACTGGTGAAATTTTTGACTGACTGGTGAGACACCATCAAATTTTTTAAGCCCTGTCTATTGGTCACATTCAGCCATTTTGGATTGTGCAATATTCTGCAAACAACTTAAACACTTAAACCATTTATCAGAATAACTCAAAACTTTGCACATATGTCATGGGTGACCTCTTCTACCACTGTTGTAAAAATAGGTTCAATCCCAAAATCAAAATGGCCGCTGCAAGCCGATGATATTTACATAGTGTCATTATTCTTATGGCCTTTTTTTCAAAAGCCTGTTATAAGCGCACTGTTACTTAAAAACTCAAGTAACTTGGCCCTATGGTAGAGCTCTATGCTATGCCTAATCTTTTACATCACAAACGTCATAGGTCACATTCCTTGGCATCCATCTTGTTTTAGCTGACAATATTCAGCTTCATATTCAAACATCCATTCCTCAAACATCCATTCCTCAAACTATTACAGCTACAGATGTACCAATTGCTGAATAAAGTAATGTTGTGATCTGCACTCGGAACTCATTGTTACAAGTCAATTGGCCACATGGTTCAGCAGCCATATTGAATTGTTCCAACTTTTACAAATATTCCTATTATTTTTATAATCCTTTTTTCAAATGCAAATTATAACCACACCGTTATGTAAAAACTCATGAAATGTGGCACAATGGTAGAGAACTGTGCTGTGTTTAGTCTTTGGCAACATAAAGGTCATAGGTCGCATGCTCTGGCAGCCATCTTCGTTTTAGCAAATGTATTTCGGACAATTTTAAAACATTTGTTTTTTCATAACTGCTAAAGCTACAGATATACAGTCATATATCTCTAGCTCTATAGCTCTACAGTCATATATGTTCATTACAAGTCATTTGATCACATGGTTTAGCAGCCATGTTGGATTGTGCAATATTCTGCAAACATCTTAATCTCGGAAACCAAATATTATAATAATTCAAAACTTTGCACATATGTCCATGGCTACTTCTTCTACAACGGTTGTAAAAACAGGTCCGATCCCAAAATCAGTATGTCCGCCACAAGCCAATCACTTTTAACATTGCGTCAAATTGCATAAACGTGCATTTCCAGCAGTATTGAAGTATGTTAAACTTGTTAAATATATGATAACTCAACATCATAACTGACAAATATATTATGGGTTCCAAATGTTACCAAGGCCGGTGGCCATTTTGAATTTGGAAAAATATTGCAATTCATGAAAATGTTTGCAGTTGTACAGGTCTATTGTGAATACATAACTTTGCTATTTATATCTCTAACTACATTATCTTCTCATGTGCTATAAGCAGGCTCTAATTCTTGGCCACCTTTATTGCTGCTTGCAGCTATATTTTTGTTTTTATGCACCAGTTTCCAGAAAGGCATATAGGAAAAAGATTTTCTAATACTATTCACAAATATGGTTGTACAAGTTACTATATAATGTAAACTCCCAGTTATCCAGCACCCACGGGGATCGGTAAATGCCGGATAACTATAGTTTCTGGTTGCTTGAGAGTTAATAGTTACTGAAATAGTTAAAAGCAGGCTGGCTATTGAAAGCCATTGTTTACATTCTGCTGTGAACGTGGAATCTAATAACATTTTTTAGTCTCCCGCAAATAAAAATCGAGGACTTATTGTATCTTGGTTTTTTTTTTTTTACCGGTTGCTTGAGAGTGCTGCCGGAAAATTAGGAGTTTACTGTATCTACAACTTAAAATACCTTTGTCATTATAATGAAAACACTGCTAAGCCTATATTTCTTCATATTTTGACCCCATTGATAAGGCTTCACAAAATTATTTTCCACTATTTCACTTTTCCTGGCTAAGGCAAGAACCGACCCCATTGTTTTGAATATTTTACCTGAAGTTAAAAAATTACTGAATTAATTTAACCATTCTTATTGGCCAGTGAAACAGCCCATTGTAGCGATGGGTCAGTAGGAATTGGCAGGAGGGAGTGGGCAACCCCTTGTTAGCCCCTGTGTTATAGCAATACAGTTAAGTGGGGGAAAAAGTAAAAAATAATAAAAGAAATTCAAATTAAAGTAGTTTTTTTTTTTTTTAAATGACATTCTTATTTGTGTGAGAATAAACTCATGCATAGGGTGTGTGCATGCCCGCGCCCCCATTCTGCTGTGTTCCATATTGTGGAAGCCGGGCAGCAGCATTCTCTAACACGCACAATGTGCATTAAAGGGTGAGTTCACTTTCCCAAGTAATTTGGGAAAATGAAATTACGCACTGAAATCTGGCCCCCACTCCCCCATGCTATACTTACCTTTCCGGGAACTGTTCTTCCCCTCTGCCGGTATGGGTGTACTATCTGCACTCCATACTGTCATCCAGCGCAGCCCTGCACTATGGATTTTGAATTTCGCTCACAAATTGCGAGTACTCGGTCAGCACAGTCGCCTCACCGCGCGGGCCAATGGGAAGTGCTTTTTAGCACAGTTAAATACGGTTTTGGTTAAAATAATTTTTTTGTATCACTACAAGTAGATTGTCATGAGGGACAAGTAAACTGGGCCTCCATTATTTTTTTTTTAAGTTTCCACACCTTGGCAAGCTTCAGAACTACCAGAAAGTGAGGGAGCATTGCCCAGTCTTAATGGCCAAATAAATGTAGCCTAGCAATAGGATTACAACTAAAGGTAAATGCATGTAATGACATGCACTTTATACTTGACAACACCTTTTGTAATTTGCAGAATTTTAAAAAGCATCTGACAGTAAGAAAACACTCTACTCAAGTGTCTTACCTATTCATTTTTCTAGAGAGCAGAATTTCAGAGGTAATACAGGATTCCAAAACTTTAGCCCCCCACCCTCCACCCTTTCTGTCCCCATTGTGTCTCCAATTTCACTCTAATTGTTCAGATTAGCTTGCAGTCTGCCCAAAGGCCTACTTCAAAGACAGATTTAGAAAGGTAAGAACGATTTTAAAATAATATTTTAGATGTGCTGTGTGAATAGAAGCACATGACATAAAGTAGGGTTTTCTCAAATTTTAGTGCAAAAGTGAAAATACACTTTAAAAAAAAAACCTTGAGGCTGCCAGTACTATACTCCTGCTCAGAATTCTAGTTGCCTGGCTGCTGTTCTGGCAGCAGTAATTTCAGAGTCGGTGATTCTGGGTGAGTTTGCAGATCAGGAAAGTAGGCATTCTTATCTAAATACATGTCCAGGTTAGTGCATTAAGTGCTGAAGTCAGAAAGGGTTTAAAATACCGGTAAATATTTTAGTTAAAGAAAAGGGTTACATGCTCGTTTCCGTCTAGGGTCTAAAATAACAAAGATCTACTCGCTTGAACCACGGTCCTGCTAGGCTGCCCCCCCGCAGCATCTCTCCCCCTCCACTATGGTGGTCTAAGGATCTGTGAGTATATCTAATAACGGTGTATTAGATGTGAGGATGGAGGGGGAGAGGGACTGCAGGGAGCCAGCCAGACAGGACAGAGGCTCGGATGAGTATACCCTAGATGAAAACAAGCACTTAATCCTTACAGTGCGGGGGTAGGCTTACTGCGAAGGTTAGGTTTTTATTCTTATTGGAGTTCTTCTTTAGATAAATATTTCTATCATGACTGAGTATGGCTATGTCTTACCTGGTCCATATTGTTCTTTGCAGGTTATTTCGCTGTACCTTGACCAACATCCCTCAAACTCAGGCTCTGCTGAACAAAGCCAAGCTACCACTGGGGCTCCTGTTGCATCCGTTTAAAGATTTGTCGGTATGAACATTTTCCAAACATAAATGCAGAATTGCTTTATTTGTTTGTTTTTTTAATATACAGCCAGTGCTGAGTATATGCCTGTGTGTTTCCTTACTTAATGGTGATCTCCTGTATCTAGTTGCAACTGTTCTGTCAGTGGTAAAAAGATTACATTGGTAAAGATTTTATAATCCTGCCTTAGAGCACATTCAAGAGTAAGCAAGTACTGATGCATAGCTTTGTGTTTTAATTTCTTTTCTTAACACCAACTTTCCTGCTTACATTCTGTTGTTCTCTTCTCAGTAGTTGAGCCTGTCTCAAATTAAAATTTCTTTCTAAAAGTAAGCAACATTAACAATCCTAACTAAATCCAAAATTGCAGAGACTGTATCCACTAGATGTAGTCCACTGTTTTTATGAAGTTGATACATTGATAACGTTAAATACGCTCCTCATGTGACAGCGCTGCGTCCAAGCGATAGGTATAAGCACTGTATTGTGGGAGTGGAACATAGAGGGCAACTGAAATGAAAATTTTAAACCGAAAATTTACAAAATTGCAGGCCGAAACCGAAATAATTTTTTTTCTAGCCTTTTTACATTTAAAATAAATATTTATTTTTTTAAAATGTTAAAAAAAATGTATATTGTTTTTCTTTTTTTATCTTTTTTTTTATTTTACTGTTCATGGTTTTGGTGAAATATCAGGGGTCTAAACAGATCCCTGATATTTCCATTTTAAAATCGAAAAAGAGATTAACCCCTTCGTGACTGACGACGTACAGTGTACGTCGCCAGCATCAGGGCTGTTTAAACAGACACCCGGCAAAATTTTGCCGCCGGGACTCTGTTTAAACTTGTAGAGCCGACTTTTGGCTTTACAACAGAAGCAATTCTGGCGACTTACCTGTTGCCAGATCGCTTCTGTGTCCCGAAGAAGGGGCCGCCGGACACCGCCACTGTGCTTCCCGGCTCCGTTGCCCCTCCTACGTGCCCGGGACCGGCGTCCTTGGTGTCCGCGGGGAGCATAAAAAAGGACTCAGTCATGAAGGGGTTAAGGACACCGTCCTCAATCTCTTTTTCTGCTGCCTCTGTTATGAATGTTATGAGTTTTTTTCCTGTTTATTCATACATTGTGGATATAGTATGAGTTACTATGCACACAATTATGAATGAGCAGGAAGTGCTGTAGATCACCTCCTATTCATTCATAACTGGTACATAGTAACTCATACTATGTCCAGTTATTTACAAACGATCACTGATCGCTGACTGCTTGTACCTCCCTCCATTCTGACTTGCTGTCACAGGAGGGTGAGTGGGTGGCGCTGGAGGAGAGCTCATTCTATTTTGATAGCTGACTCCTCCCTGTCACCGCCGGCTCGGGCTCCTGTGACAGTGCGTGGTCCCACGCCGCTCTCCATCCTGATCGTCAGAGGAGGCTGGGAGGGGCGGGAGGAAAGCAGGCCTCCTGTGACATCGTGGCTCACGGCTCTCTCCTCCACTGCACCGCTCGGCCTCCTCCTGACAGTTTCTCTCTTCCCCACTGGATGCTATGACAGGTCAGAGGGGACACAGAGCAGCACCCAGCAGGGAGGAGAGAAACCAGACATGCACCGCTATTTCGACCGAAGGATGGCACTTGCGGCCGAAATTTCGGTGCATCCCAAGTGGAAAGCCATCATCACAATTGCGTTTTAGTGACCAGCCCTCAACTTTGTAAAGGTGTTGAAAGTTAAATGGTTATGTTCTCTGTGGTACCTGCCATCTTTTATTATAACTTTTTATTATACCTTTTATTCTTTTTTGAGATAAATATTTGTCATTTTTGCAGCAACTTCCAGTTGTAACATCCAGCACTATAGTCAGATGCCGCTCTTGTCGTACATACATCAACCCTTTTGTCACCTTCTTAGACCAAAGGCGGTGGAAGTGTAACCTATGCTACAGAGTAAATGATGGTAAGTTGTGTTTTTATGTATGAGGAAGTATTACTTAATTCTTGCGATTTTTCATGGGAGAAGGTAAATAGTCTTCATCATAGTCTGTATTGGGAAAAATGTAAACATCTGCGTTAAAATATGAAAGCCCGGCTCTGGACAGAACATATTTTTACATTTTGGATAAAGTGGAGAAAGGTTGGAGCCTCTTCCAGGTTTTTAATACCCCATTTGGGAGATTTCCCCTCACTTGCTAGAAATCTCATCAAAGGGGGCCATTTCTTGCATGGATATCAATGGAGCAGGAAATGAAAGAATAATCCCCTCTGTGGATTTACAGACCTAAAAACCTGGCATCAATTTAATCTCTTCCCCACTTTATTCAAGATGTAAAAAAAAAAAAACATGTCTGGAGTTGGGTTGTAATGTTGTTCATGAAATCATTGTGTATGTATGTTTATATGTAATATCAGGCAATGTGATATGAAAATATCTAGAGTTGTAAATGTTTTGTCTTTAGAAGGTTAAATGGTTTGCCTTGTCTGGATTTATGTACTTTATGAATACTAAAGTTAAAGGAAGTTAATGTACTCGCGCCTTTTTAAGAAACAGAGAAGCCATCTATATACTAAGTTTTTAACGTCTTAACTAAAAGCCAGATACAGTGATGGTATAGAGCACCATAAACTCTATATGGTGATATTACAATACTTGATATCACCAGCAGGTGATCCTCTGAGTGAAATCCTTGAAGTCGTTCACAAATATTATTGGCTTAGTTCAAGTTTCAACTACCAAATTATAGACGTTTTGGTTATTCTCTCAATTTCCCAAATATGCAGGCATATTCTTGATATTCTGTATATGTATATAACAATTCTGCATTTGTAGTTTTTGCATGTAAACTATAACAACTTTCTGCTGCATATTTATTAACCTAGTCCCTGAAGAATTCATGTACAATCCTGTAACAAGAGCTTATGGAGAACCACACAAAAGACCAGAAGTCCAGAATGCAACTATTGAATTTATGGCACCATCAGAATATATGGTAAGAGTGTGTCTAATATGCTATTGGCTAGTAGCAGAGGGTTACTTTTATACAGAAACATACCTGCTATACAAAGAGGCAATATACTTGCCTTTCCGGCAACCTGTGAAATGCCACCGCTTCACTGTTCCCTGGCCACTGCAAGTATTTAACCCGTTGGATTGGTTTAATACCTGTTACCAAAAAAACAAAAGAAAACCCCAAAAACATTCAGTATTAAACTCAAAGTACAGCAACATATAAAGCCAATGATATGACTTACTCTCAGATTATTGTTGGAACATCAAGGGTGAACATAGAAGAAAAAAATGCTCCAGTGAGCCAGTGGAGAAAACAGTGTGTGGCAGGGGGAGCAGGTGTTCCACACACTTAACATGGGCCGCTGGAAAGGTAAGTATTGCCTCTTCTTGTAAAAGGTATCTTATTGTATAGAAGTGACCCTGTGCTGTCAGGATCACTTTAATATCTGTGAGATAGGTGAATCTTTGTTAAAAAGAGAATCATCATTGGGACTAATGCCGATTACTATGCCTCTTTATACTGTAAATATTTTTTTTGGTAATTGAGATTTAAAGTTTAATTTGTGTCAAATGTTAGCGACTTACTTTAAAAGAGCTCTCCCTTCAACATTAGTGCATTACAACTTTGAGCATTGTCATACCCCCGGGAGTTCCCTATTTTAACCCAGCTTGTTGCTCTATCTTGTTGCTCTTCATAGGGTATATCAAGTAAATGTTTTATAGCAGGGGTCTCAAACTCAAATGACCCAGGGGCCACTGGACAGGTTTACTTTTGCCATGGGGGCCGCTTGCAAAATTTCAAATACATCATTGAACTATGTACAGTACTAGATAGTGCTTGCTGCCAATCACTGCTTACTGTCAGATGCTTGGCAGTGTTTGCTCTGAGATAGATGAGCCAAGTCTACCTTAAGGTGTACGTTTAATAAACTGTGAAAGAGTGTGATAAGCAGTGAGAAGGCTTTTCTCACCTTAGCAAAGTGAAAAGTCTAGAAAATGCTGTTTAATAACCCGAGATAAGTCAGGTAGGAACAGAAATATCTCACCTCTTCTCATCCTGGTGATAAGTACACAGAAAGAGTTAGCAGTTGAGACTCTAACAACTGCCTGGAGATGTGCATCTGTTAGCCTAAACCTGGTTTTAGATTTGTTAAAGTTCATAGCTGAGAATAATTTTTCACACAGGTATGTACTTCCAAATAAACGCATGATCCGTTTGAATAGTTTGGACAGTTCTAGGAAGGTAGCTGGTAAATCTCTCAGAAACTGACCGATCATTTCTGCATTTCCCTGTGCATCTCTAAACTTTGCTTTGAGGTCAGTGCTGCATTGCATATCTAGAAGTTACACTTGCAGCAGATCAGGGGCACTGTTCACATCAAAAGAAAAGGGGTCAGCAAAAATCTGAAAAGTTGCGTTGTGACTGGTGAAGTCAGCAAATCGCTGATCAAATTCCCGTTGGATATTTTCAATGGCAGCAACATATTTGTCAACAGCAAACAGATAAATGTCTCCACCTTTTTCGTCGATTAGGGACTTGCATGTTGGAAAAAGGTTTTTGTTGGTAAACTGTGTTTTCCATAACTGCAGCTTTATGAGCAATGCCTTCACATTGTCAAAAGCCACAGTGATAAACTGATTTTGGGCCTTGCGGTTTCAGATTGAGTTTGTTCAGCTCCTATGTAATATGAACCAAAAATGATAAGTCTGTGACCCATTTTGGATCAACAAGCTCGGGAACATCCAGTCTTCCATCCATCAGAAATGTCCTGACTTCCTGCCTCAGTTCATAGAACCTCTTCAGTACATTGTCCCTTCTACAGGACATCACCACACACTGCTCCTATTTCCTCCAAAGAAGCACGTAACTGGCACTGCTGGAACCTGCTTGGTTTGATGTAATTAATGCACTTCACCACAGCTGGCATAACATTGTCAAATTTCAAGCATTTGCTGCAGAAGTGCCTGCAGATGAATAATGTAATGCAAAGCAATAGAAGGGTGTGCATTTCTTTCTTCTAGTTTTCTTTGTATTAGCGCCACTAGGCCATTTTTTTCCCCTGTCATTGATGGGGCACCATCTGTGGTCATTCCAACCAGTCCCAAGGCAGGTCAGCACTATCAATTACATCACAGAGTTGTTGAAATATGTTGCTGCCTGTAGTCTTTCCCTGCATTGCAATTAAGCTGAGGAACTCTTCAGTCATTTCAAAATGGTCATTAATTCCTCTGACAAATACAGTTAACTGAGCGGTGTCATTTATGTCAGTGCTCTCATCAAGAGCCAATTAATAAAAACAGAATTTTGTAACCTTATTGCACAACTGCTCATAAATATTATTTGAGATATCAACGATCCTCTCTGCCACTGTATTTGCAGATAGGTTGATGTTTCTGAATAGATTTGCCTTCTCAGGGCAAAGGATATCAGCCACCTTTACCATACAATATTTAAGAAACTGACTGTCAGTAAATGGCTGTCCTGCTTTTGCAATCTGCTCACTCACTACATAGGTAGCCTGAACTGCTGCATCACATTCCCTTTTTGCCTGCTTGAAGAGGGTTTGCTGCATTTGCAGGCCTTTCTAAATCTGGGCAATTTGCCTCTCCCTTTCTTCTCCTTGATACACTTTGCATACTGGTCTGCATGTTTCGTAGTATAATGTCACTTAAGGTCGTACTCTTTAAAAACAGCAACTTTTTCATTGCATATCAGGCAAGTAGCACTTTTATTAACCTCCACACACAAAAAAAAAAAAAATCACTTGCCTTTTGAAATTCCCTTTGCTCAGCATCAACTTTTCTTTTCTATTTTAAATCTGACATTATGGAGTGTTATAGGGCCAAAGGTTGTCTTTTGAGAGAGAGAAAGAGAGAGAGAGACCTTCACAGCCGAGGTCTACACCCGTACTGTGCATGAAGTTCGGCTACATATGAGGAGGAACACCAGAACCCCGTGGTTACCCATGTCCGTCAGCAATGTAAAAGAAGTATTCTCACTGACCAACAATGTAACGGAGGTATTCACCCTGACCGTCAGCAATGTAAAATAAGTATTCTCACTGACCAACAATGTAACGGAGGTATTCACCCTGACCAGCGATGTAACGGAGGTATTCACCCTGACCAGCGATGTAACGGAGGTATTCACCCTGACCAGCGATGTAACGGAGGTATTCACCCTGACCAGCGATGTAACTGAGGTATTCACACTGAACAGCGATGTAACGGAGGGATTCACAATGACCATACACCCCCCTCCCCTCTTCCCAGCTGCATCTGACACTGCACACAGGGAGGAGAGAGGGTGCTCACTAGTCACAAGAGCCAGCTGAAGTACCGGCAGGTGGGCACAAGTCGAGACACAGATGAACCCGGATCAATAAAAAGCGGGACTGTCCAGCTAAAACAGTGACAACTATGTGAGGTGAAAAGTAAACAGACCATTGGCCGGTACTTTGAGACCGCTGGTTAAGGTATTCACCCTGACCAGCGATGTAACGGAGGTATTCACCCTGACCAGCGATGTAACTGAGGTATTCACACTGAACAGCGATGTAACGGAGGTATTCACAATGACCATACACCCCCCTCCCCTCTTCCCAGCTGCATCTGACACTGCACACAGGGAGGAGAGAGGGTGCTCACTAGTCACAAGAGCCAGCTGAAGTACCGGCAGGTGGGCACAAGTCGAGACACAGATGAACCCGGATCAATAAAAAGCGGGACTGTCCAGCTAAAACAGTGACAACTATGTGAGGTGAAAAGTAAACAGACCATTGGCCGGTACTTTGAGACCGCTGGTTTATAGGCTCCAGTGCTTAGCACTTATTTATCTAATCACCAGCAGTAGAGAACAGAACAGCCAAATATGTTTCAATCCTTTTAGCTTTGATTTAAGCAATACCATTGTATTATGCACAATTTGCTTGTGTAGATACTTTTTATTTTGCCTCTGGAGTTTACTATGTTTTTTGATGCATTTTAATGTTGATTTTATTTGTGAGCATTACAGTAGTAGATTGGATGTTGATTGGGAATAGTTATGTCAAATATACAATATTCTCTACTTTCTCTCTAGCTTTATTTATGAAAGTTCACATAGCTAAAAAAGTATATAGCTGTAATAAGAGCACTGCATTTAAAAATGTGCTCACAAAGAAAAGTTGTATCCAAAAAGCTGTTCAGTTAATGATTATCTGTTTCCATTTGTTTTGGATTTTAAAGCTTCGTCCTCCTCAGCCTCCGGTATATCTGTTCATGTTTGATGTGTCTCACAATGCAATGGAGACTGGATATTTAAACACTGTATGTCAGACCTTGCTTGACAATCTGGAATGGTAAGTTTTTACACACTAATTTATCTAATAATTTAAATTCTATATACAAATAAGGAGACACATTTTGAAGCACCAATTAAACCGTGTAACTTGACAACTGTTAAATGTAATTTAATATGTATGATCAAATCTGGAACAGTAATTTTAAAAATGTTACCAATAGTTAGTAGGCCTTCCATGATGCTTTAACTGTGGTCTCATTGGGACTATGTTTAAGGAACTGTGGGCGTGATCTGCTGTACACTTTAACCCACACAATTTTCACTTCAGAGTTTGGGACAGGAAATGGAGGGAAGTCAACCTATCAGGGGCACAATCACAATAAATAGTTTTTATTAGTAGTATAGAGAAAAGCTAAAAGCTCTTACATTTTTATTGCTGTCCACACTAATGATTTCCCCTAAATTCTTGTCACAATGACGTTACCAGGAAGTGAAAGGAAAAACTCTCTAACAGGACAAAGATGGCAAATAAAAAATCAAATAACCCAGCAAGCATTCTAACTGTGCCCTGAGCCATCAAAAAGATGTTGGAAATACACATTAAAGTGACATTAAACCCTTAGATTTTTTAACATAAACCAATACTGTAATGTGCGCCTTACTATAATCCATGGTTGTTTCCCTTCTCTTTGCTGCTCTTCCTTTTAAATCCTCATGTCTTCTCATGCTCTGCAGAACTCCCCTTTGCAGCTCAGGGCCTCTTCCTGTAGTGCTGGCTCAGGTTACAAGCCTATAGAAACTAATACACAGACACTGTGTATCCATTCCTGAGACAAGGCAGTCTGCTGCAAAACAGAAGTTCTGCAGAGCATGAGAACAGATACAGATTTAAAAGGAAGAGCAGCAAAAAGAAGGAAAACAACCATGGATTACAGTAAGGCACACATTACAGTATTGTTTTATGTTAAAAAATCCGAGGGTTTAATGTCGCTTTAAATATGATCTGTACTGTGGCAGATTAGAGCTAAAAAGGCAAGAGAGCAAGGGCTAGTCATCTTTAATGCCTGTCACAGACTTGCTATGCCTCATCTCACACTGTGTCTCTCTGTGGAGGTGGCAATCTTGGCTGTGGAACAGGGCTTTGCTTACTCATGTCAGCATTGCCCCCTTGATGGTTAGGGAATGACGAAGAAGCAGCAAAAGAGGTGTGTACAGATCAGACAAAGTAAAGCAAATGCATAGAGATACTTTTACTGCAGATTCCCGGGTACCGCTTCCTCTCCAGGAAAACCGTGAATAGCACAATAGTGACATTACCACATCTCACTCTAAAACTGGGTTGACCAGCAGTCAGAGGTAGCCGTATTTTTGTAAAGATAAGATGAATGTTTCTACATTCACAGCATATACACAGAAAGGTTTATTGTTTTATAATGGCTACCTTGTCTTGATAATTTGGTATTATTATTTATAATCTGTTACATTTGTAACCACTTACAGGCTTCCGGGCAACACACGGACAAAAATAGCTTTCATCACGTATGACAGCACAATCCATTTCTACAGCTTACAAGAAGGTCTGTCACAGCCCCAAATGTTAGTGGTCTCTGATATTGATGGTAAGTGTTATATAAATTTGTTTGATTAATACACCTGCGGCCAGTCTAATGGCAAAACTGCCTCCATAGCAGCCAGTGAATCCTGTGAGCACTTTTGACTTATTGCCGATTTACCTTCACCAGGTCTGGTAAGCATTTAACATCTCCACAAGAAGAATTGAATGTCAAAGTGTAGTCTTCAAGAGAACCAGTCAGGAATCAACCTTCTGTTTGTTTATGATGATGCATGGTTGACCTTTCCAGGCTGCTTAAGGACAGATGTACTATTAACAAAACTGTTGGTTTTACTTTCTGCAGTCACTGCCGCACCTTTGTTATGCAAGATACACACTTCTGGTTTAAAATTACCTTAACCCGGAGAGCTAATACTACACTTTGACTATGAATGGAGATTTAGATTATAATAAATGCTTATTGTTGACTGGTTCTCTTTCTCTTCCGGTCATTGAAGGACACAGTGAACATATCGTAGATCATGTACTGTAGGGTAATATCGCCACCTGCAGGAGAAGGACGCTAGGCACAAAACCAAAAAGACAGCCTGAGGGCAGCCCCTGCTGGTGGCCAAAACCCCCACATGCTGACAAGTCTTCAGTTTTTTGCCTAGCATCAGGAGTAAGGAGCTTTAAATTTTTTCTCTGAATTCTTGTCTGGATTTCTCCTGTTTTTCGCTGGATCTTCTAGCAAGCGTAGACAGGGAGACGGGCTGGATGTCTGTGGATACTTGTATTCTTCCCTGGGCGACCGATGAGCGCATGCAGACTCTGCCACGGTGGGCCAGCTGCGACGATATGACTGGGGGTCTAAACCTACCAGTCACAGTACCCCACACAGGCTGGCGGTGATGTGGCTACGGTCTGGGGCGTTTTTCCACCATCCCTGCACGCCCTGATGCCGTGTGAGTTCCCAGGATTTGTCTCCCCCCTGGATGGTGGGGGTGGTGGTCGCTGTTCGGCGATTTCCCTCCTGGTACAGTATGTATGTGGGGGTCTGTCTGTGGCTGTGCGGACGGTCTCTGGATGCTGCCTATCAGTAGGTCGTGTTTACCTGGATGGAGGTAGCTATATGCTCTGGTCTGGGTGTACTGGTGAGGACCGAGGTTTCCTCGCATGCCTCTTTCTCCATGGTAACCTCATGGGCCTGCGGCCTCTCGAGGCTGGTGTACCTGGTCTCTCTGTGATGGGAGACCTGGCCTGGGGTAACAGGATGGGCCTGGAGGCCTGCCCGTGAGCGGCGCCGCGGCCACATATTTGTTTTAATTTCGGCCGCACGTGCGTGGGTGGCCGTTAATCGAGGTCCTGGCTCCTATTGCGGCCTAGTCTACATACTGCGGCCACCATCTTGGTTGAGGGCAGCTTGCTCTTCCCGCGTGAAGTCACTTCCGGTCCGCGAGTGGATGTGGCTGGACGCAGATCTGGGACAGCAAGACAGCGGTGCCAAGGGCCATGAAATTCTGGGATCTATTACTACCTGCTGCAGTCTTAGTGTATTGGGGCGAATAGAGTGTGGGCAGTGTCCATGGGCCGCAGGGACAAGCCATTTGCGGTTCCTTGTGAAGGATGTGGGCTTCTGTCAGCGGATGCTTCTTTTTCCCCTCTGTGCAGCCTGTACGCCTGCGCCCCTCTCCCAGTCACCATTACTCCCTTCAGGGTCTTCAGTGGGGGTGGTCAGTCACATGGGAGCTGCATTATCCTTTGAGGTGTTTTCATCCACTATGGACGGACGGTTTTGTGTCGCATTGAGCGCATGTTGACGCAGAGGCTCCCTAGGAAGCACGCTCTGCCGTCTCACTCCCCTGTTCCTTCCGTGGAGCCGGCGGAGGAGGGTGAAATTCCTGTGGCTTCGACCCATCCTGACCAGGGGGATTCTTCCCCACCAGATTCTGCTAGTGAGGATGGGTCGAGCGCCTCCCTTATGGTTCAGGAGCGTGAATTGGTCTCTGGCCAGATTCATTCCGTCAGACGCTTAAGATTGAAGAGCACCTGCATACAGGTCCTGGGCCTCTTGGGGGCTGAGGCCAGCCTCCTTTGAGGCGGTGCCTTTCGCGCAGCACCGCACCAGGATCCTTCAGAGGAACATGTAGTTGCAGTGGGCAAGTCTCCTTTGTCGCTGGACAGGGAGGTTCGGGTGTCTCGGACAACGAGAGTTTCCCTCGCTTTGGTGGCTCCGGTCTAAGGCTCTGGTGTCGGGGAAATCCTTTCCACCCCTACGCTGGAAGGTGGTTACCACGGACGCCAGCCTTCTGGGCTGGGAGGGGTCCTGGTCTACGCAAGGCTGTTGGTCGTTGGAGGAGTCTCATCTGTTGATCAACGTATTGGAGCTTTGGGCGATTCGAATGTCTCTCCATCTTTGGACGGGCCGTCTTGAGGGTCTGTCTGTTCGCGTTCAGTCGAACTACGCCATGGCAGTTGGTTACATCAACCACATAGGTGGCACAAGAAGCGTGGCCGCTGTACGGCTAGTGGGCGAGATTCTCTCCTGGGCTGAGGAGCATGTTCTGGCTCTTTGCACGGTGCACATTCCAGGAGTGGACTATTGGCAGGCCGACTATCTCAGACGCCAGTTGATGGAACCGGGAGTGCTCATTGTGCCTGGAGATCTTTCATCAGATCTGCCTTTGCTGGGGGACGCCGCATGTTGGTCTCCCAGCGTGTCGTCTCAATCAAAATGTTTATCAGTTCTTAGCCCAGGCCCAAGTTCCTGGGCTGAGGCAATGAAGGCCCTGGTGGCTTCGTGGGACCGTTAGTCTGATTTATGCCTTTCATCTTCTGTATCTTTTGCCGTATATCTTCTATGCAGTATAGCGACCGAAGGCATTCACATCATCCTTGATTGGCCGAGGTAAGCATGGTACGCGGACGTGGTTCGGTTGGTCGTGGACATTCCCTGGTGGCTGCCACTTCGTCCAGTCTTCTGTCCCAGGGCCCCGTGTTCCAGCCTCCTTTACAGACGCTGGATTTAGCGGCGTGGCTGTTGAGAGCCAGGTGTTGAAGGCTCGTGATTTATCAGATGCAGTTTTCTCAACGATGCTTAGGGCTCGCAAAGCCGTTTCTCAAAGTTATACCATCGTATGTAGGAGGACTACATACGGCAGGGGGGTTGTCTACATCCGCGTTTTGTCTCTGAGCAGAATTCTTGGGTTTCTGCAAATTATGCAGTAGATCGTGGTTTGGCCTTACGGACGGTGAAAGGCCAGGTTCTGCCCTGGCTGTTCTTTTTCAGCGACCGATGGTGTCAACTGCCTTGGTTCGCACTTTTGTTCAGGGGATTACACGTATTGTTCCTCCTGTTCGGTCTCCCTTGTCGCATTGGGATCTGTCATTGGTGCTTTGAGTGTTGCTGGAGTCTACCTTTGAGCATTAAGAGAATTCCCACTTCTGCATCTGTCCTAAAAGGTGGCCTTTTGTGGTGACGTTTACTTCCGTTCAGAGGGTTTCAGAGTTGGCGGCCTTGTCTTGCAAGTCGCCGTTATTGGTCCTTCATAGGGACAAGGTTGTTCGGCATCCTCGGCCGTCCTCCCTACCTCAAGTGGTTTTGGCGTTTCATTTGAATGAGGATGTCGTCTTACCTTCTCTCTGTCCGAAGTCTGTTCATAGGAAGAGAGAGCGTTGCATTGTTTGGATGTGGTTCATGCACTCCGCGTTTATATGGAGGCTGCGGCTTTCTTACGTGCGTTGGATCCTTTGTGGTTTCGGAAGGGCAGGGCCCGCGTCTTTGGCTACCATCTCTCGATGGATTCATAACACAATTGTTCAAGCGTATGCCTTTTAAGGGGCGTGATCTTCCTTTTCCTGTTACTGCCCCTTCTACTAGGGCAGTTGGGGCATTTTAGGCTTTCGCCATGGTGCCTCTGTTTCTCAGGTTTGTAAAGCCACTACTTGGTATTCTGTTCACACCTTTGCCAAGTTTGATAAGGTGGTTGTTTTGGCGTTCTTGGATGCTGACTGGGGCGCAAAGATTTTGCAGGCGGCCCTTTAGTGAGGTCTTGTTGGGGATATTGGACTTGCCCACCCCTCTGCCTGTTACTGCTTTGTGACGTCCCTACAGTACATGATCTACGATCTGTTCCCTGTGTCCTTCAATGAACGGAAGAGAAAATAGGATTTTTGTACTCGCCATAAAATCCTTTTCTCTCCGTTCATTGAAGGACACAGGTCCCTCACTCTGTATTTGAGTGCGCACTCCTAACTGATTGTTACTTACTGGAGACTTGTCAGCATGTGGGGGGTTTGGTCACCAGCAAGGGCCGCCCCTAGGCTGTCTTAGTCTTTTGTGCCTGGCGTCCTCCTGCAGGTGGCGCTATTACCCTACGGTACATGATCTACGATCTGTTCCCCATGTCCTTCAATGAACGGAGAGAGAAGGATTTTACGGTGAGTACAAGAATCCTATTTTTAAGTGCAGAGTATACAACCAGTCACCAATTGATATTAGATTGGTAGATTTCATGTGGATTGCAATTAATTACTTTTGTTTTTACTTCCTTTCAGATGTATTTATCCCAATGCCTGAAAATCTATTGGTTAACTTAAATGAGTGCAAAGAGGTATGACTTGACAACCTATGTCTCTGTCTCGTGTCAGCTTCCTTTGTTTAAACCACTAAACTTTTTAATCTGAACTAAAACTTAAACCATCTTTAATGGTTAATATGTTCTAATCAGAATAAATCATTTTGTGCCACTGGCTACAGAAAACTTAAAGCTGAGAACGGGCCCATGATGCCCTGCACACGCAACAAGTGGGTTTAATGATACTGGGTGTAATTCAGCCCAGAGGAAGACTGGGAGTGCTGGATTGTAGAGAAGAGTTGAGAATGGCAGTTTTTTTTAATTTTTTACTACTGTTGGTAAACTATATTAACCAGTTGACATCCGGGGTGTTAAACCCCCTTCCCATCCAGGCCATTTTTCAGTATTCAGCGCTGCGGTACTTTGACTGACATTTATTCCGTCATGCAGCGCTGTACTGAAATGAATTTTATACCCTTTTTTGGGGACACATAGAGCTTTCTTTTGGTGGTATTTAATCACCACTGGGGTTTTTATTTTTTAATATATTAAGGAAAAACTACAGATTTAAAAAAAAAAAAAAAGTTCCCCCTATATTAAATTCTAAAACATTTATTATTACCAAATTTTTTGGTAAAATATAAAAGACGGGGTCACGTCGGCTAAAGAGACACCAAACATGTCAAGCCTTAAAATTGCGCATGTGCGCGAAACCTAAAAAAAACGACATTAGCCAAAATTGGCCATAGGCGACGCATTAAAAGCTTTTACCGCTCATCAGTTTAGTGTTATCAGTGATTGATGGCCCTAAAATGATTGCTCTCACTGCGACGTTCGCGGCGATATGTAACATGTGTAGCGCAATTGTCATTTTCGCGTGCTGGCGCATGCGACGCATATTTACGTTTAAATGTGCGTAAACGAAGGTGGGGGGACTTAAACTTTTGGGGGGGTGGTTTACTTTTTTTTATTTGTGACCTGTTATTTTTTTAAACTTTTTTTGTTTGTGACTGTTATTTTTTTTAACTTTTTTTATTTATATAGATTTTTTTTTTACACTTATTGTTATTGCTATTACATAGGGGGATACCATCCCCCTATATAATAGCACAGGTACACTGACAGGTCCTCTTTATGGAGACATTAGGGGTCTCTAGACCCCTAATGTCACCTGGAGACCCCAAAAGAAGCTGATGAAGCACAGATTTGCTTCATCAGCTTCTTCTCTCTGGCAGTAGGAGCCAGATGACTGACAGGTGAATGCGGAAGTGATGTAATACACATCACTTCTGCATTCACACTACAGAGGGAGAACAGCAAGGAGCTGATCTCCCTCCCTCCTTCTCCTGACGCCCTCCCGAGCCGGTCCCGGGCCGCAGATGGGCTAGCGGATCCCGGGATTAAAGGTGAGGGGTCAGGAGGGGGGAGATGGCGGCACTCGCGATTGGGGGGGGCGCTCCGAAATTCACGCCATACAACCGATCGGCGGCTATAGAGCCGCTGATCGGTTGTATGTGAAACAGCCGTTAACGGCTGTAGTAACGAGCGTGTCTTTCCTGCCCGTGCGCGCGCAGGAAAAAAATGCCGTCTAGCGACGGCAACCCGCGGATGCGAGTCTGCCGTCCGTCCGTTTTATCTTAACGGGCGGACGGCAAGAGGTTAAAAAAAAAATGCATAAGGTGGAAATCACTTTTTAGTGAAACTGGGCCCTTTTTTGAAGATTAACACATGTGCTTGCAGGCACGTCAAGGTATCAGCACTTTAGCATTGTTCTCTTATCTTGCTACGTGTTGCATTGTTAATGAGTGA
>NW_017307701.1:293291-315423 GCF_000935625.1 Nanorana parkeri
GTAGAAAAAAAAAATATAAGACACTGTCTTACCTTCGGGGAAACACGGTAGTGATGAAATTACCAGCAATTTTTTCATTTATACTTGCATGCCTTTGGTATGTCATAGTGTAAAGTGTGAAAAGAGGCATGTTTTGCTTATGCAACAAAGATATATTGTAAAATGTAATGGAAACATTTGTCTGTGCCCCCCGCTGCTGGAGCAGTGTGCCCAAGAAGAGTGGGCCAGACTACCTGTTAGGTGAAGAAGTCTCGGAGAGCTACAGAAATCGTTGTGCAACAAAGTATTAGGTTAAAGGTCCCATCATTTTTGTACATGCCATTTTTGATTTGTTTTATGATTTAAAATATTAAAAGCAGAGTCTGCTTTTTATTAAATATGGAATAAACAATGATAGGTGCAAATTACTTTTGTCAGTTTAAGTTATTTTACATAGTTACATAGTATTTGAGGTTGAATAAAGACATTAGTCCATCAAGTCCAACCTATTAGGATCTCGTTCTAGGAGTAACTGTACCCCTGTATATTACGGTCCCTTAAAAAATCATCCAAATGTTTCTTGAACAATTCCACGTTTTTTGCTGAAATCACCGCCTGTGGCAGTGAGTTCCAGACCCTAACCGCTCTAACTGTGAAGAACCCCTTTCGCCCCTTGTGCTGGAATTTTTTTTCCACCAATTTTAGGTGGTGGCCTCTAGTTTTTGTAACGGAGTTAATTTTAAATTGTTTATCGCCAATGTTGCTATCACCATTGAACATTTTGTACATGGAGATTTGATGATTGAAAAAGTTGACAATGTCGATTAGTTGTTGCAGCCCTACATATCACACTGTCAACAGTGCTTAAAACATTCAGTTTTTATTTTAATGGTTTAAACCTGCTGCTGTACCTGTACCTAAAAAGTGTTCGCTGTAATTGGGTTTTAATTTGTTTGCCACTTATTAAAGTCTATTTAAAGCTACCTGTAGATATGAGACTACCCCGTCCACAGGCGACAAAGCTGCTACACAATTTTATTGCAGAATGAACAGTGTTGTCACCCTGATAAAGGAAGAGGTAAAATATTGAATTCATTTCCAGGATCAACACGTAAACCGCGAGCTGTGGTTTCCATCCTGAGAGACCTATATCACTGCTGTGTCCTGGAGTGATCTAGGGGTCAGAGGATGGAAGCATAGTGCATGGCAGTGGAAACAGGCATCTGACACTCCCGGAAATGCTGAATAGTTTGATAGAGGCTGGAATAGCGCAATGGTAGGTTGCCAGACAGCCAAGTTTAAAAGCTCTTCTATTAAAAGGAACTGCTATTTTTATGTGACTGACTGGGTCATTTTAATGAGTAAATAGCCGCATTCACTTGTATCTTTATTATTTGCCTAATGTTCACCTTTAAGATAAACCCAGTTCTGTTTGCATTTCTTTACGTTTTTACTCTAATGTGGCAGGTAGAACAGGCATACTCATCTGTTTCATGGTCATGTAGCTAGTTAGTTGTGTCATCGATATGTGTTTGTAGTAACATAACAAGCTTTTTTTTCTTTTTTTTTATATTTAGCTAGTGCAAGATTTGCTGAAGAACCTGCCACAAATGTTCACAAAGTCTTCTGAAACGCAAAGTGCGCTGGGACCAGCACTCCAAGCCGCTTATAAGCTGATATCACCCACTGGTGGACGTATAACTGTATTCCAAACACAACTGCCAACTATAGGAGCTGGAGCACTAAAACCCAGAGAGGAACCCAACCAAAAATCCAATGCTAAGGTGATGCGGATTTCAGATTTTGTGGCACCATATATTCCTTTATTATAATGCTTGATTTATAGTAGCCATTGATGTCAAAGGGGAAACATGCACTATCCAATTTATTGTATTTTAAATCAGTTTAGGACTGGGTGTATCTAGTATGCCCTAAAGTCTCACTGCTGGGTGTGCTCGAGTGGATGTAGCTGCTACGGCTCACTGTAAAGTTGACACTTGAAATCATGGTTGATGTAACAGAGCCACTGTCAGAAACTGTTGTTTATTAACCAGCTTGTTAGTTACCAGCATTATTTACATTGTAAACATTGTGTTAGCTGCAGCAGACTTGATGGTAAACTGTTGCTGGTTTTTTTTTTTATCCGTCTTGCTTATTTGAACCCCTAATGAGTTCTTGCTAACAAGCGCTAATTGAAGTATATGTCAGGGCAAAAGAAAACATATGCAGCACATCTCTACTAAACATGCCCAAGTTGTGTCTCTTTAAAAAAAATGTCTAAAGTACAAGAACATATGGACTGATCTGCCAGCAATCCAGTGACATCCTACATGTAATGGGTTACTTTTTCTTAAACAAATTAGCTTTGGCAATAAAAGTTAGTCATTGCAGCATCATAGCAGATACAAGGGGTGATCTCTGCAGAGAAGATAACATGATAAACCCATACATAAAATCGCTTTTTAATTTTAGAATGTTATCATAATAGGATATCCACAATTTGACACCAGCAACTGACTTCTACAAGAAGTTGGCCTTGGATTGTTCAGGACAACAGGTTGCTGTGGACCTATTCCTTCTGAGCGGACGGTACTCTGATTTGGCCTCCCTTGGTATGTCTCAAAGCTTGCCTCCAGTTAAATAGGTTGATTGTGTATGGGTTCAGACTGACAGCTTGTATTTTACTGCTGTTTCAGGTTGCATTTCTAGGTATTCAGCTGGTAGTATTTACTATTATCATGGTTACCATTATCGGCACAATCCTGTGCAAGTTGAAAAGCTGCAGAAGGAACTGAAGCGATACCTGACCCGTAAGATTGGTTTTGAGGCTGTCATGAGGATCAGGTGTACAAAAGGTTTGTAAGAAATCACTTCTCTCCATGGTAACACAATAAAATAAGCATATACTTGCTACGACTAAATCCCAGTCATAACTTGCTCGAAAAGCCACTGCGTGCAAGGTGCCCGGCAGAAAACCCACAATATGCAAATCTTAAAGCCATTGCTAAAAAATACCCCCAAAAAAACCCACAATGTAATGCTGAGCCTCAACCTATTGAAGGCACCGCACATTGCTTTTTGGGTTGCACAGTATCTTAGTATCAACTTTTCTGAAGCCGAGAGTAGTATATTGCAGGAGACTCTGGGTTTCAGGGATCCCAGCACACCCTGTAGCAATGGATGTAAAAAGCTATACTAACTGTCAACTAGTATCTAGGCATGTGTCTATTTTAAACTGTCCCATTTATTAATACATTTTTCTTTTATTTACCATTATTGGAGTTTAATCAGTGACTTTCTATTTCTGCATTATTTTAATTTACATTACAAAGGACTGTAATTTCATCTTTAGACAAAGACTGTATTCCTTTTATTAACACAAACATTTTGACAATTTTTTTTCAGGCCTTTCTATTCATACGTTCCATGGAAACTTTTTCGTACGTTCTACAGATCTACTGTCACTACCCAATGTTAATCCTGATGCTGGCTACGCTGTCCAGATGTCTGTGGAAGAGAATTTGACAGATACACCTTTGGTCTCCTTTCAGTCAGCTCTTCTATATACTTCAAGCAAAGGTTTTCATTTTGTCTTATTATTTTATAGCTGTTGTTAACCAAATCACATACACATTTTAGAAACAATTTTGAAGAATATTTTTATACTTTCAAATGACTTAATATTTAACTTTGTTGTACAAGCCTTTTTAGATACTACATACATGGAAGTGCCAAAGGGGTGTCTGGCACAAATTGCTCAGATAGGGCTGAAAGGCTGTACTGGAATGAATGATAAAATGCACGCAAGCATTTAGTAACATTATGGCATAGGGAAACTAACACCACATTGCAACCAGCTCTTGTGCCTACAAGCTATGAAATTATCAGTAGTGCAAAATTTAGAACCTTTTCATAGATTCTAGCTTGTGGATTGTGCATCTTGATTATGGTGCAGCCAATTGTAACTCGTACTTTTTTTAAAAAAATTTTAAACTGATGTTTATGCCTTCTTGTTTACATCAGGAGAGCGGAGGATCCGTGTGCACACAATGTGCCTTCCTATCGTTTCAGCACTGTCTGATGTCTATGCTGGTGCTGATGTGCAGGCTGTGATTGGACTGTTAGCAAACATGGGTATGTGTACCAAGAAGATATTCTCTTTAAAATAATATGTCATTGAACATTTAATGGAAAAGTCAGTTTTGTATGGATGGTTCTAAGTAGGACCCAGAAGTATACCTGTACTAGGAAACATTCAAAAAAGTGTAAGGTACTATATGGTAGATGTTTTAGGGTGTCAGAATGTACCTGTTACAAAAAAATGTTTCAACATATGCCAGTTGTCCTCCCTTGCAGAAGTTGATTTGCAAATATTGACTTTAAGAATGTCTCTATTAGCAGAGTTGGGGGTCCCAGTGTTTCCTTTACTGTATGTTCTCAGTGTCATTGTCAGATGAAAACAAATTTTCAAACTACAAAATTGACGGAAGTAATATTACCTTATGCATTCTCATAGTTATTTTTGTCTTATCTACCATCAAAATGTTTTAATCTAAAATGTGTTGAACTTTATCAATATGTCTTTTTGTTTAATCAATTTTATTGATTTTGAAAATTCTGCAAACGTAAATAGCTTATACAAAAGTCCAAAAGCTGTACGTACAGCTTAATAAAGTCAGATGTACATGGAAATCATACATTGTTGTGTATAAGTACAGACATATCAAACGTAAATATTAAACCATACAACTGTGACTTAATCAACGGCTATCGTATATCTTAAAAGGGGTGGTTAAGCCACCCTTCAGGCACTGCCCGGAGACAGATCCAGTGAAGGAGACACATTGCAAGGGAAGAGCAAGAGAGGAGAGCGGGAGTGGTGGGGAAGTTGGATAATGAGCGAGTCCAGATGAAAGGTTGGTGACATGTAGGAAGCGATCCAAGGTTCCCAGATTTTTTTCAAATTTTGTTAGAGTATCTGACTGAACAGCTGACAATTTTTCAAAAAACATTACCTGCGAGACTCTAGGTTTGACCTCCGCAAAGGGGACCGTGGGAGATCGCCACGAGCGTGCAATCACTCTCCTGGCTTCAGTTAAAATATGAGTGACCAGTTTAAACTGGGTCCGCGTGCATGACACTGGCTGTTTGCCAAGCAGTGCTTCAATCGGGTTTTTACGGAATGAATGACCTGTCACCGTATAAATCAACTGATACACCCTAGACCAGAAACGCCGAATCCTTGGACACTCCCACCGTATATGAATGAAAGAACCATCAGCCTGGCATCCTCTGAAACATGATGGAGACCTGGAGGGAACCGCACGGGAGATACGGAGAGGAACCAAATACCACCTTAATAAAAGTTTATAGTTTGCTTCCACTGCTCGCACACTAGAAGAACTCTTTGCAGTCGTGTACCAGATTTGGGACCATGTGTCCATTTCGATGGGTCCCCCCAGTTCCTGTTCCCATTTTGAGGCATAGGGAGGAAGCTCCTGTTGTAGAGAGTCCATCAGAGCATCATAGAGGTGAGCGATAAGGCCCGGGCTCTGTGACTGAAGCAGCAATCATTTTTCAAATGGGGTCATTACTGTCAGGTCTCGGGTCAGTCCCGCACACTGCTGCAAATAGTGTTTAATCTGTATAAATTGGAACAGGTCTCTGGTGGAAAGCTGATGTTTCCCTTGGAGCTCCGGGTATGAGACAATACCTGTTGAAGTATAAAAATGTCTAGCCTGAACCAGGGAACGTGCCCTCCATCTACTGAAGGCTGTCTGTTTCTCATAGCCTGCGGGGAACAGGGGATTCCCCTGTATGGGTAAAAGGGGGGTGTGAGGGGAGATCCATTTCTGAATCACCTTAAGGGCGTCCCAGAGACGGAGTGTATGTTTCGTGATTGGGCGTGTGACTATTTTCCGCATTTTGGGGGGTTACCATGGCAAATTATTCAATAGTATGGGGTCGCACACATATGCCTCCACGGAGACCCACAAAGGGACCTCTTTTTTCCGAGTGCCACATAACAAGGGGGACCATCTGTGCAGCCGCATAATATTTTTGAAAGAGAGGGAGACCCAGGCCCCCCTGTAGTTTGGATCGGTATAACACCGAGCAAGCTATTCTGGGAATGGAGCCAGACCAAATAAACCGTAGGATATGGCGCTGGAGAAGACGTAATCTAAAGGCTGGTATCGGTACGGATAGAACTCTGGCGAAGTATAAGAATTTAGGTAGAAGAGACATCTTCACTGCCGTGATTCTGCCTAGCCAAGTCAGATGATGTTTAGCCCATGAGCCCAGTATCGAAATTAAGTGAGCAAGTAATTTGGGGTGATTGGCATTATACAGGGCGTCCCACGTCGGAGTTAGATGAACCCCCAAGTAGGGGAGAGCATGTGGTACCCATGCATAGCAATATGTCTTTTTAAAGCTGTAGTGCACAGTGCCATGTATTTCCTCTATAGCCAATCCCATTATTTCAATCAATATTTACACGTTAATATGTGTAATTATAACAAGTTAGAAACCCTCTCACTTTGCCCATTAATTGCAAAATGACAGTGTCTCCCACTAGCCCACCCCACCCAGCAAGGTACAGTATACCTTCTGTACCATGCTGCTTTGCCTCTGAAGGCTTCTACTTCCTGGGCAACATGTGTCAGTGCTCATACTTGAGCGGCTGATAGCCACCTTGGTAAGCTCCAACACCCAAGCCTACTCAGGGAGGCAGAGAGGAATTGTGTGCAAGTTTATTACCGTATATACTCGAGTATAAGCCGAGATTTTCAGCCCATTTTTTTGGGTGAAAAGTGCCCCCCTCGGCTTTTACTCGAGTCAGCGACAGCACGTCTTCTTACTTACCTCGCCGAGCGTCGCGTCACTGCTGCTCCGGTGGGCGGCGCTCCGAGCGGGGTCATCTGGCAGTCTCCGGGTCCTAATTTAGGTGGCCGGAGACTGCCAGATGACCCCGCTCGGAGCGCCGCACACCGCAGCAGCAGCGACGCTCGGCGAGGTAAGTAAGAAGAAGAAAAAACCCCCCGCAGCGGCCAGTCAGGCAGGGGAGCAGGGATGAGTCAGCGGCGCGCTGATCAGGCGAGAGGAGCTCCAGGTGGGGTTGTAATTTAGCGGGCAGGCACCTCTGAGCCAGCTAAATTAGGACCCCACCTGGAGCTCCTCCCACTGGACCAGCGCGCCGCTGACTCGTCCCTGCTCTCTCCGTGATGTGATGATCGATCACCGGCACACGGACACAGTGAGTGAGGGCGGCGGGGGGGGGGGGGGGAGAGAGAGATTCATTAAGCAATTATATATGTATTGTCTGCACTGTATTAGCAGTATATACTCTATATAGAGTATATACTGCTAATACAGTGCAGACAATACATTTACAATTATACTAACATGAATGTATTAAATGATCTGTATGTAGCCCTGTACTATGGATCATTTAACCCATTCATGTTAGCAGAGGATCATTGTAAATGTATTGTTGCAGGCACTCTATATGTATATGTACTATATACTACATATAGAATGCACTGAACAATAGATTTACAATTATCCTCTGCTAATATGAATGGGTTAAATGATCCGTAGTACATGATATGTAGCCCTGTACCCCCTTTTCCACTTACAGAGCTAGGTTATTTTTCTTTTAAATAAATATTAATGTAATTTTATTGGTATCTATCTACCAGTAGCTGCCTCATTTCCCACCCTCGGCTTATATTCGGGTCAATACTTTTTCCCAGTTTCTTTGGGTAAAAGTAGGTACCTCGGCTTATACTCGGGACGGCTTATACTCGAGTATATACGGTATTCTATTATTCTGTAGCTCATACCAGGGAAAAAAAGCGTTGGGTGCCTGCAGTCTTACACAATGTACATTTAACTGGTGATTTATTTTGATTGCATGTCTTGTTTTAATATAGGTTTAATATGCCACCTTTTGCCAAAATAATATTTACCAGTTGGCAACGTATGAACTGAGTAAACGAGATACTGGGGAGAATTTACCAAGACTGGAGCAGACAGAATCTAGAGCCAGCTGTGCATAGTAACCAGTCAGCTTTTATCTTTTAACTTGTTCAGTTCATCTTTGAAAATGAAAGCAAGAAGCCGATTGGTAGTCATGCACAGCTACTCCAGATTCTGTCTGCTCCAGTCTTGGCAAGTTCCTCTGTGTATTTTAATGCGCTTATTTAATACAAAATAGTTTTATTAATGCTTAATGTATTCAATTTTCTACTTCTAGCTGTAGACCGGTCCGTGGCTTCAAGTTTGAGTGATGCACGGGATGCTTTAGTTAATGCAGCAATTGACTCTCTTTCTGCATATCGCAGTTCAGTGCTTACTGTACAGCAGCCTGGCCTCCTGGCACCACACTCATTGTGTCTCTTTCCTATGTTTGTGCTGGCTCTCTTAAAGCAGGTTAGTAGTTTTCATTTCATTCATGTTCAAACCATTTGTGCATGCACCTTATTGGGATATGGAGCATATGCATATACAATCGTGTGAAAAGGAAAGTAACTCTCTTTAAATTCTATGGTTTTAAGCACCTTGCTTAAAGTGACATTAAAGGCAAAAACTTTTTTCCCTGCCCCCAATGTTAATTAAAGCACTTACCTTAAATTATGTCTCTTAATCCGATCATCTTCTTTCCTGTCCTTTTCAGCCTTCTCTCCAGTGCTGCTGCGGGTCTCCGATCCAGCGCTGACTTCTCTGTCCTTGCTGGCACTTCCTGTCCCTCGATGTCTGCATGCAGGTGCACGCGTCCATAGACTTGCCTTGTGTCTCTCCTTGTCTCCCGGCCGAAAATCCGAACTACGCCCGCCCCAAGATGCTTTGCGACCACCTGCGCATTTTCGGATTTTCGGACAGGAGCGCTCAGGGAAGATACAGGTAAGTTTTTAAACCGCTTTTCAAGCTTTTTTTTTTTTTTTTCCAACTTTTTGCATATATCTACTGCTTGCTAGCTGTAGATATATGCAAAAACGCCGGAAGGGTTTAGAAACCCTTTAAAAAAATCGTGGTTCTTAGCAAGTCTTAAAATTAGGTAAATACAACCTCAGATGAACATCAACACTTGACACATATTGCATTGCAATGTGTCATTATTTTTCAAACAGACAAAACGGAGAAGCTATGTGTGAAAAAACTAAGTACACCTTATGGTTCAATAGCTTGTAGAACCACCTTTAGCAACAATAACAATAATAATAATTAAACGTTTTCTGTGTGACATCATCAGTCTTTCACATCATTGTTAAAGAATTTTGTCCCACTCTTCTTTACAAGGTTGCTTCAGTTCATTGAGGTTTGCAGGCATTTGGTTAGGTTTACATTTGCTCTCTTAATGTCCCACTACAGCTTTTCAATCGGGTTGAGGTCTGAACTTTGACTGAGCCATTGCAATTTTTTTTTTTTTTTCTCAGCCCTTCTATTCTAGATTTGCTTGTCTGCTTCGGATCATTGTCCTGTTGTGTTTTTTTCAGCCCTTCTATTGTAGATTTGCTGGTGTGCTTGGGATCATTGTCCTGTTGTGTGACCCAATTTTGGCCAAGCTTTAGCTGTCTGACAGATGGCCTCACATTTGACTCTAGAATACTTTGCTATACAGAGGGGTTCATCTCCAGTTTGGTGTCCAGGAGGACATTGTTCTGGATGTTTTGTGGTTTGTTCAGATATCACTTTGCAAAACTAAGCCATGCTGCCATGTTCTTTTTAGAGAGAAGAAGCTTTTTCCAGGTAACCCTTCCAACAAACCATAATTGTTCAGTCTTTTTCTAATTGTACTTTCATGAACTTTAACAATTAACATGGTAACTGATTCCTGTAGAATCTGAGATAACTCCTTGGGGTTTTTTAATTTTTATTCAGTTATAAACGAAACCAGAACAAAACAAATAACATAAGACATTATAGGGAAATAAAACATCAAACTTGACAATATCACAATCAATCAGCATATTCAGATGTGGAAAAGCATCACTGTCAATTGCATAACTACTGATCAGTTGTTACGTAGAGCAGCACCACTATCTGGAACCTTCCATCTAGTCACATGCATCAAGTAGGAACAAGAAACATGCAGTACCCAAATAGTCCTGGAATGCAGTTACCGAGAAATGAGTCTAATATTACAAGATATGACTCAACTGCTTGTATCCCAAAGTAGAAATAAAGAACTGGGAAGCACAAAGTAACAATATTTCCGTGGAAGGAAAAGGTAAGCGGCACAGGTATTTGACAGTATAAGTAGTGCTGAGAGCTCTCATAAGAGCACAGGAACTGAAGAGAAAAAGATGCAGAGAAAGAAAAGTGGAGGAAGGGAGAAGAGAAGGAGCCTGGAAAGAGAGGGAGCCTGATGAAAAGGGGATCCTGCGTGGCTTGATGAAGGGGATCCTGCGTGGCCCCGAAAGCGCTAGTGTTGGTGGCATGACGTTCCAATAAATGACCTTTTTGGACTACAACATTGTTGGTGTGCTGGTGACATCTATCCATTTTGTACTGAGCGGCGCCATGCTTGGTCACTGCGAGCACCCCCACTACCTCATCCAATTTTGGGGGTTTTTTCCGGTAAGGAGTGCGATGAGGTATCTTTTTCGTTTGGAAAGAGAGGGAGACACCAGAAGAATGCCCGAGGGATCAGCAATCTATCATCCTTAAAGAGAAGCCTTCCATCAACCCACTTAACTAGTGACCATCGACCTGAGAACAGGTAAGACAAAAACTACACAGGGTTGGTCCTACAGAGGAATTATCTGAAGGTATTTAGGCATGGTCTTAAAATACAACCACAGCATCCATATGCTGTGGAAACATTCCTCTGCATTATGCAGGGTAGAGGTCAGATCCTCCATACGGCAAATCTCCACTTTGGCAAACCACATCTTAGTCAACGGTGGGCGAGTTTGTCTCCACAATAAAGGAATGCCTAGTTGCATTAAGAAAATGTACTGTAAAAGTACGCGTATACTGGGAAATCGATAATACGGACATATGTAGAAGGCATGCCGCAGGGTTATTGGACAGATCAACTAATACCATTTCCAAAAAGGTGAACTTCCAGACAATGCCAGAAAATGAGACTTGGTTTCAACAGCTGAAATAAATCTCCAGTAGGTACAAGGGATTTTGCTGCCAAATTTGTGGAAAACTGAAGGGACCATATACCATATAGTCAACATTTTGTACCTTTTGTTCTTGAAAACTGCTTGCTATGGGTGAAGTAGAGAGCAGATTCTTGCTGTTGTGGTATAAATACCTGTCCCATTTCTGGTAAGCCCCTACTATTTTTTGAAATGTTCAAGATCCCAAACCCTAACCTGGGGGATCGGCCTACCCAAACAAAGTTCAAGAACATCTGCCAAAGTCGACCAGAAAAGGTCAGTGGCAGTTTAATCAGAAGTGCCTGGAGTAGATACAGGATCCTGGGAAGAACTGTCATTTTGGCAGAGCTACATCACCCTAGCGAAGAGAGGGTAAGCTCTTGCCACGCCGTGCGCTCCCCTTTGATTTTGGCAAGGAGTGGAAGAAAGTTTGCCTTGTAAAGCCTGCTCAAATCCGCCGTGATAAGAGTGCCCACATACTTAATGCCACGGTCTGACCAGCGAAACAGAAACTGGGTTGTAAGAATAGACCGGACTCGATCTGTGAGGGTGATATTCAGGGACTCTGACTTTGAAGGGTTGACTTTGAAGTTCAACAAAGCCCCGCATTCTTGTAGTATGGAGGATAGGGAGGTGTGTGGATGGGAAATGAAAAACATGAAATCATCTGCATGTGTTCCATACCTCCTATGCGTAGTCCTGTTATATTGGCATTAGAACAAATCGAGCACAGGAAGGCCTCCAGAGTCAAAATAAATATGAGCAGGGACAGCGGACCCGAATCGAGTCCCGTTGATGTTTACCGCTGCCGATGGATGAGTACAAGGCTGAAACCCACTTACACATATTAGGCCCAAGGCCAATGTATCGAAGAGTGGACAGCATAAATTGCCAGCCTATCCTATCGAAAGCCTTCTCAGCATTGGCAGAGCGCAGCATCAAAGGACAAGGCAGAGCGCAGCATCAAAGGACAAGGCCGAGCACGAGCTAGATGGATATTAAGGGATCGGATGGTATTGTTCCGCGCTTCCCAAAAATGTACAAATCCCACCTGGTCGTAATGTACGAAGGGTGGTAGGAAGGGCAGAAGTCGGTTGGCTAAGATTTTAGCAAACAGTTTGAGATCCACATTTAGTAGTGCAATTGGACGATCACTGCTGCATTGGTATGGTTCCTTATCCGCTTTTTGTAGCAATGTAATATGAGCACAGAGGGAGTCTGCAAGTAAAGGAGAGAGTCCTGCAGCACAGCCTTAAACCTGTTCAGAAAAGGAGTATTAAGGAGGGAGGGGAACATCTTATAATATGCCATGGTGAAGCCGTCCAATTTCTTTCCCCTTCTTTGATTGTTTAATGGCCAACTTCGGCTCCTCTTCTAAAGAGGGGAGCCTCTAAAAAGTTACAGTCTGTAGTGCTAATCAATGGCATGCCTGAATGGGCAAGATGATCTTCTGTAACCTGGGAGCGAGCAACTGCCTGGGACGTAGTCATCAAAGGCCTCGAGTTACAGAGCTGCTTGTTGAAATGAGCAAACTCCAAGGATATACCTGCAAAAAAGGACAGTTTGGCACCCGGGGATGATTTGATGCAAGAGACAAAAGGTTTAAAACGCATACCACGGAGGGCCCCAGCTAAAAGCCTGCCTGGTTTGTTGGGGAAATTCATAGAACGTCCTCTGGCCTGCCAACTAACGTTGTTTGGTATGGTGGAAAAAAAAGAATTAAGGGCATCTCGCCTATGAACAAGATTTGCCTGGGTAACACGAGCCGCTGACTTTTTGTGGACGGACTCCAAATGACACACGCTTGTACAGTCGGGCAATCTGTTCACCTCTCTCCCTCTTAAGTCTGGCACCATGTTTAACCAACACCCTGAGGATCACGCACTTGTGTGTTTCCCAGATTAACAGAATAGAAGCAGGAGAGCTATTTTGGCAAAAGCAAGAGCAGAGTTCACTCTCCACGTTTGCCTGATCATTGGATCCTGAAGGAGAGATTCATTGAGCTGCCAAGTTGGCAATCTGGTGGAGCATGGCACACCATGGGAAGACGGGAGTACGTCTGGTAGATCTCGGGTTATTTGCAATTTCTAGTAGATTTGCTGGTGCGATTGGGATCATTGTCCTTTTGCATGACCCAATTTCGGCCAAGCTTTAGCTGTCTGACAGCTGGCCTCACATTTGACTCTAGAATACTTTGGTATAGAGGGAAGTTTGTGGTCGACTCAATGTCTGCAAGGTGCCCAGGTCCTGTGGCTGCCCAACAAGCCAAAATCAGTACCCCTTCACCACTGTGCTTGACAGTTGATATTACTTATTTGTGCTGATGTGCTGTTTGGTTTTTGCCAAAATGAAACGCTGTGCATTATGGCCAAACATCTCCACTTTGGTCTCGTCTGTCCAAAGTTCCAGTGGTTTTGTGGTTTTTTCAGGTGCAACTTTGCAAACCAAAGCCATGCTGCCATGTTCTTTTTAGAGAGAAGAGGCTTCGGCTGCTTGCAGCCCTTCCAAACAAACCATTCTTGTTTAGTCTTTTTCTAATTGTTCTGTCATGAGCTTTAATATGCAGAGGCTTGTAGAGTCTGAGATGTAACTCTTGGGATTTTTGCAATTTCTCTGAACATTTCAGTCTGGGTGAATTTGTTAGGACGTCTACTCCTGGGAAGATTGGCAACGGTCTTCAGTAAGGGTGTACTAAAGGTGGTAATACACTAGTAGATTTTCGTTCTAAAGGTTTCGTTTCTGCTTCGAACCCTTATTCAATTTATACCTTCAATTCCCCATCTAGCATAGTCAAATGTCGATTTCAGAAATCGTTTGTTAGCCATACTAACCAATTTTTGACGAACGATGGAGATTTGACCTATGCAAAGAAAATATTAATTTACCTAGGCAGCTTTCCTTTTGCGCATGGGCTGTTTTCTTGTGGAGATTTTAGACAAACGAAAACCCCACTCATTTGTCAAATTTTTGTTCAGTCAGAGAAAAATTTTCCAACCTGACCCATACATAAAATGTTGTTCTCATTAGCAAAATGAAAATTGGTGCTGTATTATCAACTATTCGATTTCCGTTTGAAAGATTGTTCGTATACGATTTCCAAACGAAAATCTAACAATGTATGGCCACCTTTTATTTTTTCACACATGGCATGGAGGGTGGCTACTTTTTTCCTCATAGTCCTTGTGTGTTGTAAAGTAGCCACCGTTCCAAGCTCACTCCTGTGAGGGACTAAAATCTCAGCAGACCACATGTTAAATCTTAGTCGATTACAGGAGCAAGCTTGGAGCAGTGGCTAATTTACAACAAATGCAGGGACCATAGGATATAAAAGTAGCCACCCTCCAGAAGGAAGGACAGTGTAAGCACAAATTCAGAGATGTATGGAGGATCTACATCTGAGCAACAGACAAATAAGGTAATTCTTTTTTTTTTTTAAATAGGTAAGTTACTTGAATGCATTTTTAAGATTTAACTCCAGAGTTTGTCACTTAAATGCATTGTGCAATCTATAACTTATTGCAAATGGGGCTATAAATCACAGGACAAACCCTCTTAATCATTGTTAAATTCAAAATACTTGCAATACTTTATAAACAAATGCCTTGTCACAACAGATATCGTGTTGAAGAGATACTGTGTTGCCAGCAAAAGGCATTAGTGTGAATTCAAATAAAATGTAGGATCAAGTATGTGCCTGATGTTTCCCAGGCACTAGAGACCAAATCTTTCAACTACCAATGTGGTTTGTGAAATGCCAGGTCAGCAGTTGTGTGTCAGCTTAAGAAATAGGAACCAAAACAATAATATGTATAACATAATTTGTAGTAGTTCACCATGCTTTTTCCTTTTTTTTATATATACAGAAAGCCTTTCAGACTGGTACAAATGCAAGCTTGGATGAGAGAACGTACGCTATGTGCCAGATCAAGAGCCAGCCACTCATATACCTTATGCTCATGACACATCCAAACTTGTACAGAGTGGACAATTTATCAGATGAGGTGTGTCCTATTTTTAAATGTTTTATATATATATTTAAATAATTTGTATAAAAAATACTAGTCACCAGAAACAGAACCCCCCTCCCCCAGCCATGAAGCATTGTTTTTGTAACAGCCTATTTTTAAATCACACAATAGATAAAGTTGGTGTTGATTCAGGCATAGAATTACCTTCTGTACCTTGTCATTGGTGTATGTGGGGAAATCCACTTTTGTGTAATCAATTTTGCAGTGAGAAACAATGTTCCACGAAGCCGCAATCTCAATTCAACTTTAAAAAAATGCTTTGCAAATAATATTGATATGCTAATAAGTCTTTCCAAAATCTTACCAGCTTGGGACATCTCCAGATAAGGAGAGTACAATCTCTTGGTACCGGTCCACATTGAAATGACTTTAAATACAATTGCTGGAATCGTTAAAACCCTCGTTTCCAAGGGTCAAGTCCCTTCAACTTTGCCACCTAACTATACATGAAGTTACCCCAAGTTGGTGTAAAAGAATTGTAGAAACCTTGCCATAGGCTGCAGTGTCCCTAGTCTAAATTTAGTAAACAGCTAGGCTGTAGTCAGCCTGAGCTCTGATTGTTGTTCTGTGCTTGTTAGGTTCCCCTAAGTTAGACTTGTACTTCTGCCGGTTGCTGGGGAGTGTTCTCCAGTAGCTCAAGAAACAAAGTTCTGAGTTAATATTTATTTCTCAGTGGTACATCACTAGGGAGTTTATTGCCAGTGGTGCATGCTGGGGAAGGGAATAAATATTTGGGGTGACCTTCCTGAAGGTTTCTTTGCCTCCCGGGTTTGAGTCAGTCTGTCTCCTGACAGAAGATATGCCTTTTGTCTCCCAGGCTTGCTGTGTGGGGAGGCTACTGCAGAAGTTGGATTGTGTTGTAGAGCCTGATTTTTGTTGTCCTGCTGGAGGGTACATCCATAGGAAGCAGAGCAGGAAAAGAGCTGCCTGTATGGAGCATCTTAGGAGGAGTCATCTGTGCTGAAAAGTGTCATGGAGAGCTATCTAATAAAATATCAGTGGGTTGGGGATAGCTATATTTCCCCCATCGGTGGGGTGATGTAGGGTAGGGAGTGTTTTTTTCTTCTATATAAAATCTCTAAATATACGATTGATTGTTCTTACAAGTACTCTGTGCAATCCATACTTGCAAATTTTGAAGTACATAATAATTGAGGCATCTAAATTATCTTTATTAGGTTGGATCTGCCAGCTATAGACAAAGGAAGTTTTACACCACAAGTTACATTGTGCATGAAAATTGTCAATAATGGATCAGCATTTAATGACATGTATAGTTTAATATAAATAATGGATTTCAATTAATGGGTAACAATACAGACTCCAATTAGTAATCCTGAAAAGTGGCCAAAAATATACATTTATATTTATAGCATTTTCTAAAGAGTGGCTTGTATCCCCTAAAAATAGAAAAACATAATCAGCATATAGTGCTATTTTTCCTCCTATATGGCCTTGTTTAAAACAATTAACGTCCAAAGCCTGTCTGATCCTTACTGCCAATGATTCAATGGCTTGTGTGAATAAAAGTGGAAATAAAGGACATCCCTGCTAACTACCATGTTTCAATTTAGATTGATACAACCATTTATTCTAATTCTTATGCAAAAATCCTGATATAGATTTGAACCCACTTTTTGAAACCCACTATTTTCATAGCTGCCTACAAATAGGATGCTATCAAAGGCTTTTATTTGCATCTAGAGATATCACTTTAGCCCGCGTGTTATCTGGGATTGTTTGTAAAAAGGTGTGTTTGAAGTTTATATCATTTTTATGTTTTATGACAACCAAAGCAATATGGTAATATATAATTTAAATATGTGAAGCGGTGCTGTCACAAAACACAGTAAACAAATCATGTGTGCAAAAACCAAATATTATAGTGAACAATACTATTGTGGAAAAAAAAATCAAATTCAATCTTATCAACTGTAAGTGTAAATCAATGGTGATTGTACTATAAAAAAAATGTCAAAAGTGACTAATAAAGTAGCAAACGTCCTGTGTCAGTGTGTTAAACACATATTTAAAACAAAGTGTTCATGAAATCAAATGCAGACAGCTCTCCCATGTCCCAAATGTATGGGGGGAAAAAAAAATCAAAGAAAACAAATGTGTTTTCTTAGTCTTTCTTTGTGCCTCACTCTGCCCAATCTTGTAATTTCTTGTGTATGAAAAAAATCTTTTGCTGCAGTGCTCATAAAAAACACCAGTGCTCTGATAAATAAGGCTCTCGCCTCAGACCCTTGGGTCTCCAAAGCGCTTCTTGTAGGATAAAACTCCTTCACTATTTGAAGCCGTGATCTTCCTTCCTTCAGATGAGACCAATTCTGATCTTAACGTTTTCTCCTCTACCGACAGCCCAACTTCATCTAAAAAAAAAATCTCTCAAAAGACAGAAGTGGAAATCATAGCGCACCGCATATACATAGAAAATATTTTATGAAAAGAATTACACTCACATAAACAAATATAATCGCATATCAGAATCACATAAACAAATATAATCGCATATCAGAATCCATTCCAGGATCGAGAGGTTCGCTCACCTCTCGATCCTGTCACGGCTCTCTGCCGTGACAGGGGAGGGGCTGGATTCCTCCCGATCCGCCAGCGCTGACTGGTGGAACGGACGGGGGGAGGGGGCGGGTACAGCTGGCTCTGCCGCTAGATAGGCAGAGCCAGCTGTCAGTCACGCAGCTGGGCGGATCCCGGCACAATTGTCGGGATCAGCTTCAGCTGCGGCGTCTCAGTATACCGCGAGCAGCTGCTCGTGGTATACTGCGGCGTCTCGGTATACCGCGAGCTACAGCTCGCGGTATACTGAGCCTAGGGTGACGGGAGGACGCTAGTATGGGGAAAAGACTTAACCCCATAGTTCTTTAACCCTTGCTGTGATACCTATATTAACCCATTACAATCATTAATCTTCATACAATCTATACCAATTTTTCGTCTGGAGATCTACTTTTCAAATGACGAGCTCAATGAGATCTACAAACGAAAAAACACCTGCAGGAGGGGGCATGGCGGTGCATTGAAGTCAATGGCACCGCAGGCAGGCCCTTCGCTCACAGAGCGATCGCCTGCACCCGGAACCCAGGCACATTAGTGCCTGTGTTCCAGTCCAGTGCGATCCGCAAAAATGCTGCAATTTTTGCAGATCGCACTGGACCGGAATGCAGGCATGGACCGGGGGGCATGGCTGCGGTGCCATTGACTTCAATACAACCACCTCCCGCCCCTGAACGCAGGGAGGCGGCCGGCTTACATTCCAGTGAGTCCTAGAGGCCCCGGCATCCTGTCCTCCCGTGGTGCTCGTGTGGCAGACGTTGCACATGGGGAGAGGTGTCCTGCCCCTTTCCATCTGCAGCGCCGAGCTCCATTTATCCGCATGAGCACCGCAGGAGCATAGCCGTAGCCAGCTACTTTTGCGCCCAGGCAAGAAAAAAAACAGATGTATTTTTTATTTAAACACACACATTCGTGCCATGGAATAGTGGTTGTTTTAGTAATATTTGTTTGACATTATTTGCTAATTGTATGTTAATGGTGGCATTGGTCTAGATTGTATAAATATTAACGATTGTAATGGGTTAATATAGGTATCACAGCAAGGGTTAATAGAGTGCTTGTATATATGAGCTTAATGAACTCACTGACTCTAGCTTCCTGATGAAGTCAATTAGACGGAACGCGTAGAAGCTGAGTCAGTGACGTCAGAACGCCTAGAGAGAGAGAGAGAGGAAGATAGATCTGACATCCAGGAATAGATTCTGATATGCAATTATATTCATTTTTATGAGTGTAATTCTTTTTTTTATTTATTCCTTGTTAAAGCATGTAAATGAACACATACAGAATATAAAATGGTTAGAATTAACAGTGTCCAACAGCAGACAGTCACAAATTATAAAAGTACATAGACATGCACAATAAAGGACCATTGCGTTGCATAGAAAAATACCCAAGAAAAAATTGTACAAGACTATCGGGATCCTAAGATCACTGAGTAATCAATTAACATTGCATCCACAGTGAGAGGCATGGGAGCTATGCTCCGGAAACATTACCAAATAACTATAAAAAAACAACCATAACCAATGAAAAATAAATTTAGAAACATTTCACCTGGGCCCCTTTCCCCACCTTCTAGATCAGGTGTCCAATATCATATCACTCAACCAGAGAAATGCCAAGTGGGGGGGGGTGAAGAGGCCCAAGTCCTGTGTGATCGGAGAAAGTAGAAGAAAGAACACAGAGAGGAAGAAAACACAAAGGCCAGGGAAGAGAAGGACCTAACGTGACTGGGAACCCCGGGCACCATCCGCCATTACCCCGTCCGCAGCCCCCTGAGGGGCCATGGGCAGAAAGAATTTCTGAGAGCATGCGGGGGACAAAGTGTAGGCAGTCCATGGCAACCAGGTGGACCGAAATTGCTCCTCGGTGTTACGTAATGAGGCAGTCAATTCCTCCATGCGATAAATGTCATCCACAACCGAGAACCACATATGCAGTGTAGGAGGCCTGATCTGCTGCCACAACAGCGGGATACAGGATCTCGCCGCATTGATCAAGTGGATCGCCATGGATTTTCTATATCGTTTGATGGAGGATCTGTGCTAGCACTGGGGCAGGTAGAGAAACATTGAGCTGCTCAGACTTGGTGGGGTTCATCAGAAAGTTAGACAGACTACCATAAAGTTCAAAAGCCCTGAGTAACGCTGGAACAGGAGAGGACGAAGAGCAGGTCATCAGCGTATGCTGCCAACTTGTGCGATCCAGAGGGTAGAGAGATTCCCGTCACTGAGTTGTTAGCCCTAATCGTACAAAGGAAAGGCTCCAATGAGAGGCGATAATGGGCAGCCTTGAGCGCTATGGCCATTTCCTCTGGTGTCAGGGGCAAGCCCAACATATCTCCAACCTCCAGCGTCAAAGAAGGCAGACCAGACCGCCGAAGGTGTTCGTGGATGCGACGTGTTCTGTCCGCCTCCGCGGTACCCGCGGCATCAGGGTATAGAGTATACAGGCGGCCATAAAAGTCTGCAAACTGTTGCAGTGTCTTTAGATAAAGACAGTTTTGAACTGGATCGGATGTGGGATATGAAAGGTTTCGAGCTAGTACCCCCGAAGTGCCCTGTCCGGGTTTGTTAGAGATTTCGTAGAAAGTGCACCTACATGTGACCAGGCGCTGCTTCGAAAGCTGGAACAACAAAGAGTTTAAAGCCTCCCGAGCTTGTAACAGAGCGGTCTGTACATCTAGGGCCACCGTCCTTTTCTGTTGAGTCTCCAAGGAGCGAATACGCTCGAGCAGCTGAGTCATTCGATCTGTCCTCTCCCGTTTATGCCGCGTTCCATGCCTAATGAGAACCCCTCGGAGAACACACTTGTGGGACTCCCATACGGATAGGGGGCTAACAACAGATGGGCCGTTAGAGACAAAGTAAGACCGAATCACCTCCTCCACGTCCGCCCGAATCATCGTGTACTGGAGGAGAGACTCGTTAAGCCTCCAGGATGGCTTGGCTGTGCAGGGCGGTAGCAGATCCAATACTAAGTGACCCGGGGCATGATCAGAGAGAAGAATATTGTCAATCAAGGCCGCGTTCACCGAGCGCAGGTCCTTATGTTGAATGAAGAAGAGGTCTAGTCTGGAATACATCCGATGGACCTGGAAAAAATACGTATAGTCCCTATCCCCGGGATGCAGGAAACGCCATGTATCAACAAAGTGAAGAACATTCAATTCTTTCAGTCGTTTTAGATAGGGATAAGATAGATGAGATGCCCCCGGGACACGTCTAGTAGGGGATCCATAGCGAAATTAAAGTCTCCACTTATAATTAAAGACCCCTCAGTAAAGTCCAGGAGGCAGGAGTTAACGGATCGAAGAAAGGTCAGTTGATCCGAGTTGGGTCGGTACACATTCGCCAGAGCGACCACAGTCTCACTGGCCCGTCGCAAACAGATAGTGACCTCCTGGGGGCTTGTTGTAAGTGGAGCAGGCTCCATAGAACAGATCTGGCCACTAGAACACTAACACCTTTAGATTTTGAGATAGGAGAGGTGGAGTGTTACACCACAGGAAAATCCCTATTGCAAGAACACTAAGAATGAGACTTTCAGGTCCGCTAGGAGCCTTGAACGTTTTTCTGGCATGTTTAGTCCTCGGGCATTAAAGGAGGATAACTTAAGCCGGCCCCCTGTGGTGGGAAAGGGGAGGGACCCCCGGGGGGGGGGGGTAACCATGGCAGATTCAACTAGGTTAGATAGGAGAGAGCAGACAAAGGGGACAAAAGAGAAGCCAAGAAAGAGGTAAGTACACAGGGACACTAGGAGAAACAGTAGCAGGAAAGCACCAGAATGCCTGGCAAAGGGAAAGAGAGCCAAGACGAGAACAGTCCTGGTGGAGGTATCCACCTGTCAGACCAAGCCACAGGTTGCCAACCAAGCGATATGCGTCTTAGCCCAGCCATATAGGGCTAAAGACCACCTACTTGGGGTAGGAAAGAACCATGCAGAGCAGGGAGACTCGATGTATAAATTCCCAAAGCTCTACTGGAAGCCAGTAGGCGTGCCAAAGGAAACTGGGGAGGCCACAACCGAGAACTCCCTTGAGATATCAACCCAGAAGGGCAATTATAGATATAAAAATACATACACACCCACACGTGTGTGTGTGTGTGTGTGTGTGTGTGTGTATGTGTGTGTGAGCATGTGTATACATGCAACTCTAGTTTAACAAAGCTCATATATTGCAACATTTTAGGCTGTTTTTAAGTATCAGGGCACAGGCCCCCAAAATGAGAACGTTACACCCAATAGAAACTGCTGTCAGAAATACAAATAACAGTGAATATAAACATAACAAAAAGAGGGAAGCAACGCATGTAATATAACAAACCAAACCAGGACACCATCCTAGCTCGACTGACCTCCTAAGGATCGCACGGGCGGCAAGCCAACCCCCCCCTCCCCCCCCCCCCAAAACCCACCACCCCGGGGGGT
>NW_017307701.1:315562-317391 GCF_000935625.1 Nanorana parkeri
GCCGTCCCCCCGAAGGACCGCACGGGCGGCAAGCCAACCCCCCCCTCCCCCCCCCAAAGACACATGACTCCGGGGGGTCCTCCAAGGAAGTAAGGCTCGCCACCCGCCCTGCCCAATCAATCTCAATAGGTATCATAAAGCTGCATATCACCACCTCTCCAGGGGTCCTTTTGAACAGTCAGTCGAAGGCCCTAGTTAGAGCCAAAGAGGGCCGTGGGACAAGTCAGAGCACGGGGAGATCCACAATGTCCTGCTCATGAGTCACCATCTTCCTAGAGGGTACGTAGCAGGCCCACAACGTAGGTCAACATCACTCACATTTCACTGGATGCGAGGCCCCTAGGAGGAACATCAGGGGGAAGAGCTCTCCAACGATTCCTGGGTCCATGGGCCGGCCTGGGTGAAAGGGGTCATCGGGTCCGCAAAAAAGTCGAGCCAGTCTGGGACAGGAACCGCTGCAGAATCCAAGAAGGCGAAAAGGGCGGGAAGCTGGTCCGGCGTGTGCAGTTGGACGTGCAGTTGTCGCCGGTCACAATGAGGTGAAAGGGGTGACCCCAGCGATATGTGGTCTTGGCAGCCCTGATGACATCCAGTAGTGGCCGCAGGATCCGGCGCATGCGAAGCGTGTGGCGGGACAAATCCGGCATAATTTGGATCCTACGCCTGACGAATTTCTTTGAGGGCGTAAAAGTGGACCGGCACAGGACATCTCGCCTAGGGCCAGACATGGCAACTCTGGGACCCTGGGCCCTATGCACTCTGTCCAATGATATGGCAATGGTCGGCGGCTTATCTAAGTAGTGGTTAATGACAGCCGTCACCGTGGATCGAAGGTCAGGACCCGTAGCGGCCTACGGAATTCCCTTCAACCGTAAATTGTTCCGGTGGTTCCTGTTCTCTTGGTCGTCAACCTGGAGGCAGACGGACGCCGGCCGACATCCCGCCTGGGACTGGGCCGAATCCAGAGCCGTCATCCGCTCTTGTAGGGAGGAAGTCGCCGTCTCCACTCCACTGACCCAAAGTGGAGATGTGTTGTTTTACCTCCAGAAGCTCCTGCCGCAGTGCATCCACAATCTTGGATGCCATGCCATCAAGGTCCCTTTTAGTGGTGAGCTGAGGAAGGATAGCCTGCCACTCCTCCACACCCTGCTTGGACAGGCCAGTGACAGCATGGGACAGGCCTGGAGTACAGTCTGCAGGAGGGGGTTCATCAGCGGGGAGCACAGGATGTGCGAGGACTCGGGCGGTGTGCGGGGGTGTCCGCATCCTAGGCGACAACGGAGTGGCTGAACGAGTGGTCGCCATCTTAGGTGTCGGCCGCGACGTGCTCTCAGCGGGGGTGCAGGAGAAGTACTTAGGCAGGGCAGGCTGTTGGCGTTCCCGGGTGAGGCTGGGGGGAAGCTTCTCCTTCGGCATAAGAAAGTCAAGGCTAGTAAAGTCAGTTAGGCTGCCTCCCCGGCACGATCAGCACGGAGCTCCTATGAAACGTGCCCTCACTCTTCCATGTTCCGGCCACGCCCCAAGTGCAATTCTTTTAATAAAATATTTTCAATGTATATGGGGTGCGCTATGATTTCCACTTCTGTCTTTTGAGATAATTTTTTGAGATGAATATGGGCTGTCGGTAGAGGAAAAAACGTTAAGATCAGGATTGGTCTCATCAGAAGGAAGGAAGATCACGGCTTCAAATAGTGTGAGGAAGGAGTTTTATGGTGAGAGGCTTATTTATCAGACCACTGCAGCAACAGATTTTTTTTTCATACACAAAACACATTTTTTTTGGGGGGGGGGGGGTTTCTTTTTTTTTGTTTTTTTTTTTTTTCTTATTT
>NW_017307701.1:319821-323717 GCF_000935625.1 Nanorana parkeri
CTTTTTTTTTGTTTCTTTTTTTTCTCATACTTTGGGACTTGGGAGAGCTGTCTACATTTGATTTCTTTGTTTCAAATATGTGTTCAACACACTGACACAGGACGTTTGCTACTTTATTAGTCACTTTTGAGACTTTTTTTTTCTAGACAATCACCTTTTGATTTACACAAACAGTTGATAAGAAGATTGAATTTGAAAAACAATTTTCACAATAGTATTTTTCACTATAATTGTTTTTTGCACACATTATTTGATTACTGTGTTGGGTGACTGCACCGCTTCACATATTTAAATGATATTAATGCAAGCTCATGCAGCCAATTTAAGTGAGCAGCTGTAAGGAGGAACGCCCAGTTTTTTAAGAGTAATCAAGCGCAGAGGTCTCTATAGAAAAAATATGGTAATATCAAATATTAAAAACTTGCTTACAGTAAAACACTAAATTATTAACATTTTCTGTTGCCCCAGATATATGAAGATGGCTGCTTAGCCCTTGCTATAGTTACTTTGCCCAACTTTATCTCTCTGTTCATAGTAACGCTACTTTGAAAAAAAAATACATGTCAAGCCTTTTTCAGTGCAATTTTTGTCAGACATTAATCTTTTTGTTTTTGTTTTTTTTTTCTTTTTCAACATGCTTTAGGGAAGTTTTTTAGTAACTGTCTTGGCCCTCTAAATAGGAATAGTAGGTTGTCTCTATGCTACACTGGTATTGAATACCCCATTTATAACATTTATATAATACACAAAGATAGCTTACCCAAGAGCAGAGTAAGTGCTGCTGATATGGACTGACTTTATTGTGGCAGTCAAAAAAATAGTATGGTCAGCTTTATTAGGAACATATATACAGCTAAAGGAGGGGGAGAAGGATGGACTGCAGCACAACGGTTTGCGAGCGAGCGGCTGCTTTGGAGCGGTCTTAAAAAGCCCAAAGTGCTCTACAAACAGTGTCATGGAAGCGCCCTGTATCAAATATTTGTTGCCAAAATGAAAATGTTATACAATTCATGAACAACTTGACATAAAATATCAGTTTATAAACTAGCAAACTTTAAAAAGATATTTTAAGATAAAATATACCAACAAATGCAGGAAGTGAAGGAATATCTAAACAGCTCTCACCAAAACAGTGTTCCCCATTGGAAGATTTCCTCTCCTTTTCCCGCAACAATTTTGTAAAAAATTTCTGGCAACAAAAATACTTAGAATGTAATATTGACAGTACAGGATCTTTTAATTTCCTTTAAACTCAAAGTAAATTCTGTACAATTTTTATAATATACACTATGTTACCAAAAGTATTGGGACACCTGCCTTTACACGCACATTAACTTTAATGGCATCCCAGTGTTAGTCCGCAGGGTTCAGTATTGAGTTGGCCCACCCTTTGCAGCTATAACAGCTTCAACTATTCTGGGAAGGCTGTCCACAAGGTTTAGGAGTGTGTCTAGGGGAATGTTTTACCATTCTTCCAGAAGCACATTTGTGAGGTCAGGTACTGATGTTGGACGAGAAGGCCTGGCTCGCGGTCTCCGCTCTAATTCATCCAAAAGGTGTTCTATCGGGTTGAGGTCAGGACTCTCTGCAGGCAAGTCAAGTTCCTCCACCCCAAACTTGCTCCTCCATGTCTTTATGGACCTTGCTTTGTGCACTGGTGCGCAGTCATGTTGGAACAGGAAGGGGCCATCCCCAAACTGTTCCCACAAAGTTGGGAGCATGAAATTGTCCAAAATGTCTTGGTATGCTGATGCCTTAAGAGTTCCTTTCACTGGAACTAAGGAGCCAAGCCCAATCCCTGTATAACAACCCCACACCATAATCCCCCCTCCACCAAACTTTACACTTGGCACAATGCAGTCAGAGAAGTACCGTTCTCCTGGCAACCGCCAAACCAAGACACGTCCATCAGATTGCCAGTCAGAGAAGCATGATTCGTCACTCCAGAGAACACGTCTCCACTTCTCTAGAATCCAGTGGCGGTGTGCTTTTACACCACTCCATCCGACGCTTTGCATTGCTCTTGGTGATGTAATGCTTGGATGCCGCTGCTCGGCCATGGAAACCCATTCCATGAAGCTCTCTACTCACTTTTGTTGTGCCAATCTGAAGGCCACACAAAGTTTGGAGGTCTGTAACTATTGACTCTGCAGACAGTTAGCGACTTCTGGGCACTTCAGCATGCGCTGACCCCGCTCTGTCATTTTACATAGCCTACCACTTTGTGCTGAGTTGCTATTGTTCCCAGCTGTTCCACTTTGCTATAATACCACTAACAGTTGACCGCGTAATATTTAGTAGCAAGGCAATTTCACGGAACACCTGAATCCAATGATTGGAGGGGTGTCCCAATACTTTTGGTAATATAGTGTATCTGCTTTATTACTTTATTTTGGTAGATACATTTATGAATGCCCTCCACAGCTGTAGACATAAGTGTAGGAAATAGTTTGATCTACAATTATTTTGAATTGTTTTGCAGGGAGCTTTTAACATCAATGACAAGACAATACCCCAGCCACCAATTCTTCAACTGTCAGTTGAAAGGCTGAATAGAGATGGAGCTTATCTTATGGACGCAGGGACGGTATGTACAATAGAAAATCACTTCTTCTAGGAACTGAAATTCTAATACAGACTGACTTTAGTGTAAATGTGTTTTGTTGTAGACCTGAGCCCTAATAGCCTAAAACGTCTTGCATCAGAAAGTACATTTCTTGCTATACTATTACCTCTGCTTGCTCATAGTTTTGGATAAATTTTAAGTATACCTGCATGAGCATGTTGAGGCACAAGACATTAAATGTGAGCTTGCATAAAAATACACGTACAATAAGAGCGCCCGATATATATTTCTACCATTACAGTACTGGCAGCCTACTGAGAGGAGCAGCGTTCCAGACAGTCATGTCTCACCACTTTATAGCCAACTTATCTTTTATGAATGAAAATAATTACGTAAATAAATTATGCCTGGTCATGGAACTCTAAAGGGCATCTCTGATCCATTTAATAGTTGTAACAAAGAAGTTATAACATTTTTTTTTTGTTACAGATGTAGACAATATATGTTTCTGTTTCTTCTCAAGATTGCAATAACCATATTTTGCATGGCAGTATTGTTTGTCAGTGGTTCATTTGGCTGAAGCATGTATTTGATCATGTATTCTTCTCTAAAATTGTTAGAATATGCTCCTGTGGGTGGGACGCAACTGTGGACAGCACTTCATTACTCAAGTCCTTGGAGTCGCAAATTACTCAGCATTAACTGAAGAGAGCGCTCCTATTTCTAGATGTACTTATACCCAGTCATATAAAGTGGAACTACAGCCTCTTATTCTTTGCAGGCGCAATCTTAGACTCTAGTTGGATTGTAGTTTGCCATGGTGCTGAAAGAGTGATCAGCTATGACACCAGCCGTTTGGAAGTTCATTTGAGAGCTGAAATCACAGGATTTTAGACTTGCTTGTAAAAATCCTTTTCTTGGAGTATAGTACAAGACACAGTATAATGAAGACATTTGGGTATTAAAGTGTACTGATTGGACACTGGCCGCAGCTGTTTGGAGTCTGTATACCTCCTCTCACTACCACAAACCCTCAGTTATTTGCAAGCAATTAGAGTACATAGAGGGGAGGGTCCTGTACTGTACACCAATAAAAGTATTTTACAGGCAAGTCAAAAATTCTATGTTTATGGTACAGTAAAGGATGCAGGATAATCAAGAAAATTGCAATGCCCAAAATCAATAATAGAGGGGTAGAAATGGACCACAGCTACCAATCTGCATATTAAGGGCTTGTTCACACCAAATGCAGACCAGATCTACATGAGTTTCTGCACATGCAGTGCAGTGTTTTTTGCCTTATTTTTGATGCGTTCCAGGCCGTTTTTAG
>NW_017307701.1:324841-363391 GCF_000935625.1 Nanorana parkeri
TACTTTCGGTGCATTCCAGGGAGTTTTGATGCGTTCCACAGCAGAAAAAAATAGGGCATGCTGCAGTTTTTCCACATGGTCTGGAAATGTAGATCAGGCTGAACTGCTCCCATGGAGTTCTAGAGCATGTACATCAAAGGCCTTTGGATCACTGGATCTGGATACAACACCGTCGAGCTTGTTGTTTAATCTGGATGCTAGGGAAACTATATCCAGAGTTTCCTACCAACAACAGATCTGTTGGAAAACCTCTGGATTCATTTACAATTCTCCCTTTTCTAACTGCTGGATAAGACAATCCACTGGTAGACACTCTGGTCCACAAAGTCAAAATTCTCAGCTGTAGTGGCCTTCAATGAGTCTGAGCAAGTAGGACTGCCTTGAAAGTTGAACTATCACTCCTAGGACCCTCATGCAAAACCGAGGGACAACATTTTGATTGAAGGCACTCTTCCGCGCAAGTCGGCAATAGCAGCTATCCCACCACTTTCCTGCATGGGGTCAGCGTGGGGAGTCGGGGGGCCCAGAGTCCATAGGCCAAACACGCTGATTAGGGATAGAGTCACTACTGAGGAAGGAGACTTACCACTCCTGTCTTCATCTGAGGATTTATTCCTTGGCTTCTCTCACTTCAGGGGAGCATACCCCTTAGGGGGGTCTTCAGGGAAGGGGGGTCACACCAGTGAGGGATACACCATTACCCTGGACCTGTATAGCACCCTACAGCTGGCACTGCACAATTTGTGCCAAGGTGGGTGCTTATTACAGCATCCAGTGCATAAGCAACATTACAGGCCAGTCCCACATCTTCTGACTCTGCCCTAGCTGGATCTGGGTGCACTCCCGCCGTGAGGTGCCAATCTGGAAAACAGCACCTTGTGCCAAATTTGCTTTGTGCAAGTAGAGGGAAAACTTGATAGAATACCTCAAAAGGTCTATCACCTAAGGGCATTGAAAAAAAACTAAGGGTTTGTGGTCGTGGAAGGAGTTATAGAGGCTCCAAACAGCTGTGGCCAGTGTTCAATCGCCTGTCTGTTAGCTATATAACCCAATCGTCCTGATCATCCTGTATTGTAAGATGAAAAGCACACTGGCAAGTTTGACAGTAGGCATGCCGTCAAAGTAACTATTTTGGGAGACCATTAAATTGGTTGGTCTAGTTCTGCTTTTAAATGTAATATGACATCATCATGTTGGTAAAGGCAGCCGTCAATGCCATTGCATCTTTTGTTACCTTTCAGAGCCACCAGGAGCCCTAAAATCTGATACCTAAATATCCTGCATAAGGAAGTCTGTGGTTGGCCTCCTATCTTCTACCTCCCCAGTGCCATTATTGGTCAGTAAACTCCTTTTCACACGGATGGACCAATTGGCAGGCCAGGCCGTGTGTATATAACGGAAAATTGTATACTTACCTATCGGTAATTTTCCTTTCCTGATGCCAATCCATGGCAGCACACAATGGGTATGGCTCCGCCCCCAGCCCAATCACAGGACCAGTTATACTATAAATTAAGAACGGGAGTTTGTTTTGGGCTTGTCTTGTCAAAAAGGAATAGTGTGCTCTAACTTACAACAGATAATTAAAACTCTGCATTTAGTAGCTTAAAAAGGCCTAAAGAAATCTAAATTGCAGTCTGTTTCTTTGAGTCACTGTATGGTAATATCTTTCACATTTTGTTATTAAGTCTGTAAGTCTGAGACTGTTATGGTTTTTATTAGGGTTGCACAGATACCAAGTACAGTACTCGGTACAAGTACGAGTACATGTACAGATACTTTTGAGCTCCAAGACTACACTAGAGAAAAATTCAAAAATTAGGAGGCCACTGTCATTTGTAAGGAGCACACGGAGCTCCTGGGATTTGTACATCTCTGTTGTAATGTACGATTTTGTTTTTATAAATAAAGGGATGCACAGATACCAGTTTTACGAGTACTGATACTTGCCGAGTACTTACGAGTACTGATACATTTTTGTTTAATGTCATGTGACAGTTTTTCTGAAACAATACAGACTAATGATTTCAGGACAGTGGTGGAGTGCCAGAGCCCTGTCCCAGCTGCAACCCCTGCAACCCCGGGTGTTCTCATGAAAATGCCAAGTATCTGCACTGGTAATCGAAAAGTATCTGTGCATCCCTAGTTTTTATGGATTGTGTTGGAAAGACATTAAATCTTATGAACTATTTCATTTTATTGTCTCTTCTCTTTGCAATAGACTCAGCTCCCTGAACTTGATACACCTGAATCAAGCAGACTGATGGCTTTTATCTCTTGGCTGAGAGAGCAAAGACCATTCTTCCCCACATTACACATAATCCGGTAAGTTGTTCCAATATTCTCATGCAGCTTTCTTTTACTTTTGTCATTTATTCTTGTTGAACTGCTCCTTGCATTCTGTGTAATTGTGACCAGTGCCAGTAAAAGGAATTCCTGTAAGCGTTAATGCATGGTAATTTACGTACATTATCAATAAACTTAGTACTTGTTCTCTCTGCTTAAAAGTCCAACCTTAGTCCAAATGTCAATATCTGCCCAGTGTCCAAAGAAGGCGTGGAGTGTTTTAAGGCTGTTTATGTAAGGAGACATAGTGTTTTAAAGTATTCAAGAGTATTTTTGAAAATGGGAAACATTTAATTTATGTATTTCAAATGCAAGGGCTCATGAAACGTCGAAAAGCTACATTACCCAAAGTTGTCCATCAGCTCATTATTATGGAGCTAACCGTGAATGTTAGCCCTAGAATCATTGCACTCATTCCCCCTTGCATGGCAATGCTAAATATGTGACACAGTTGTCGTTTTCATACTCGTATGAACCCAACCCACTTGTATGTTGGGCCTTTTTTAAATTTATTTTTAATAAACTTTAATTTTATCACGTTTTTTTATACCTTAACCTTATTGCTATCACAAGGGAGCTGATAAGCTCTCTGTGTGATAGCATGCTGCAGGTGACAGATTTTTAGATCCCTAATGTCACCCCTGCTCTTTTTTGATTGTGCTTGATTAGCGTATTCCCTGACTGGAAGCCAGGGAATAACAGCGCTTAAGCCAAAAGAGGATGGAGATCACCAGCACTCAGTCAAAAGCATTCAATTATTTGCTTATTTATTGAAGAAACATGTCACAAGCGTCAACTAGCCAACATTTCGGGTCCACACAGAGCCATGGAGAGACCCAATATGCAGCCCTGCTGACATCTGTATGCACCACCGGAGAGATGCAATATGCAGCCCTGGTGACATCTTTATGCAGCTCTGCAGAGACCCAATAAGCAACCCTGGTGGGATCTGGCCGCAGCCTGGTTGGATCTGGACTACAGATGTCACCAGGCTTCGTTCAGATTCTGTATGCAGCCTGGTGAGCGCTGTGCGCAGCTTTGGTGAGATTTGTATGCAGCCTGGTGACATCTGGAGTCCGGATGTCACCAGGCTGCGTCCGGATGTCACCAGGCTGCTCCAGATTCTGCAAAATTGTAGAAATGTCACCAGCACACCAATCCTTTTAAGATAGCAAAAGCTTTATTTATTGAAGTTTTTTGTCATATGACCAAACAAGCGCTTTCGGGACCGCACAGGGTCCCTTCATCAGGCTTTAGCATTGATGAAGCATTTGCTATCTTAAAAGGATTGGTGTGCTGATGACATTTCTACAATTTTGCTGACATTCGCGGCGCCATCCGCAGTCACTGCGAGCACCCCCCACTACAAGGGACATATCGGTAAGGAGTGCGACAAGGATACTTGATACTTAATGCTCCAGATTCTGAACACGGTCTGGTGGGATCTGGATGTCACCAGGCTGCGTCCGCATGTCACTAGGCTGCGTCTGCATGTCACCAGGCTGCGTCCGCATGTCACCAGGCTGCATCCAGATTCTGAACGCAGCCCTGGTGAGAAACTGCCCTAAAATCATTAGTATGTATTGTTTTAGAAAAAATGTCTCATGCCCCTTTAAGAAAAAGTATTGGTAATTGATATCAGCAAGTACCTGAGGGGAAGTACTTGTACTTGGTCTTGAAAAAGTGGTTTCGGGACATCCCTAGTGTATTTGTATGCTCCCTAAAACATAATGGGTTATTTCTATACTGTCCTCCCAACCCTACGTTAAATAGATGTATCTGGACTTCTAAATGGAGTGCGGCACCTTATTTTGCAATATTGCAATTAGACACTACAGACCAAGGAGGCACTGGAGATTCCCTTGGGATGTAAAAGCTACGGTATGGTAAACAGATCACTTACAGGTGAAACTCGAATAATTAGAATATCATGCAAAGTTCATTTATTTCACTAATGCAACTTAAAAGGTGAAACTAATATATGAGATAGACTCATTACATGCAAAGCAAGATAATTCAAGCCGTGATTTGTCATAATTGTGATGATTATGGCTTACAGCTCATGAAAACCCCAAGAACCCCAAATCCACAACCTCAAAAAAGTAGATTATTACATGCAATCAATAAAACAAGGATTGTACATAGAACAATATCGGACCTCTGAAAAGTACAAGCATGCATATGTACTCAGTACTTGGTTTGGGCCCCTTTTGCAGCACTTACTGCAATTACTTTTGCACGATATTCTAATCGAGTTTCACCTGTATAACAACCTGTTCACATCATAACTAGCCAGCCACACCAATAGGATAAACTTGCAGGTCCAGTGCATTCTTTTGACATATTTCCAGTAATTTTCTAGAGCATTGTCGGCTTTAAGCCACCAGTAGAAAGATGACAGGTTCATACCGAAAATAAACTACTACTGAGATACCACTACCACTGAGCACAGTGCCTGCCAGCCTGGTAGGTGTCTGTAACCTGTGTGTAGATGTCTGGGACACTGAAGATATCATTGGCCTATGTCTTGTCCCTGTGAAATGTACACATGTTGCCCAAAAGTCTTGCTCATCCACTGTTGACTTTAATACTGCATTGGGTTATACTCCTCTTGCCTGTGAACTCCTTCTTCTTCTTCTTTTTTTTTTTTTTTTTTTTTTTATAATGTCTTTGGATCTTGGTTATTACTTTTGACAGCTTTCTTCAATTCTCAGGGATGAAAGTCCTCTAAAGTCCACTTTCCTGCAGAACATGATTGAAGACAGAACAGAATCTGCCTTGTCATACTACGAGTTTCTTCTCCACCTCCAGCAGCAAGTGAACAAGTAAACCACTGCATAGATCATGTGTGCAAGAGGATAATTCCCTCTCAGCAGTACACCATACAATGGCCCAATTAATGCCACGTTTTCAATGTTAAGTCACTAGGCCTCATGATTTAAGATGTGCATACACTGTGATTTCAACAAAAAAGTTATCTAATGAGATATACAAGCAAATATCCTGTCATTTTAAATGGCTTGTAAGGAATACAATAAAAAGGATGCCTTTGTGCCAGGTGTCTCTAAGAACTGTCAATACTGTCAAGTGTGCAAGTCAACGCACTACACAGAAGCCCTCGTTGTCATCATGTAGTTTTCACAATGTACAGGAGGCAAAAAGACCTTTAATAAAATATAGCCAGATCTTTTTTTTTTTCTTATGGTTTCTTTTCTTTTGCTGCTAGTTTTTGAAATTTAAATGAAATACAAGTTGCTGCTATAAGAGAAACTGCTTTGTACTCACATGTATATGTTTTTATAATTTGACAGAACTTTAGAAATGTGTTGACAATGGGCCATAGAGTGATATTTTTTTCCCTTTTTGTAACTGATTCCTGAGATGTGTTCAACCCATGATTTTAAATGTACAAGAAGTGACGTGGTTAAACTGCTTTTCCAAGCTTTTTGTAAAACACAAAATGTTAAAGAAGAACTCCACTCAGAACCACTTTATTCTTAGGATTGTAGAAAGCATCTTAATAGCAAGGTTATGCCTCTTAAGTCTGTTGATCTTCCATAATGAAATTCTATCCTACCATTTAATAAAATTATCTGCTTGAGATGGTTAGTTTCTGAATGAACTTACATTGATTTTAGTGGATAATGTCTTGATGTGAATGCAGACTATAATTACTGGTTTTGGGTAGAGTTCTTCAAATGGAATCTATTATGAAGCAAATCACTTGTGTGATAAGACCTTCAATGAATGTCATTCTATAACTTACAAGCTTCAAACTTAAGATCAAGGATCAGAAAATAGTTTCCATTTGAGGCTTGTTGCAAAGCAGTTTTCCTTTTGTCATAGATCCCCTTTAACTTCTGGCAAGCAATGAGAACATAATTTGTCTGTGACCATTACAAGATGTTCCATGACATTGAAGCCATTTGTATTTTAGCAATAGTTTTCAACTAGTGCTTTTGTTGGCAGTGACTAAGAAACAAACCGAATAATTTTTTATTACATATAAAAAAAAGAACATAAAAGTAATTGTTAAAATAATGGATTAGGTTATGTCTCCCCAGAACCAGGGTGTTTGTGTTTCATAGTTGCACTGCATAATTCTTGAATACACCGTTTTAGCTGCAGGGAAAACCATATGTATAACTATCACTAGATCAGACATATGGGCAGCTGAAATCCTAATCAAATTCAAACTTTATGTTCACAGTAATTTTGTGTTTTGCATCTGACATAATAGCAGATAAAATGGGAAAGATGCTTCCAGATACGGGGATAGTGCACGTATTGTGCGTGACCTTAAGTATCTTAAGGTCCTGTGTTGATGGCTTTGGCTTGTGTTTATGGCATCAGTTTGACAGGCTTATGAAATCTTTCAGAATTCATTGGTGCATTTGACCTGCTTCAAGTGGGCTTTGCATTCCCATAGATTCATATGAGGGTGGAAAACCTGCCTTAAATGAACCAAAAGCCTGTCGACATGGGCCGTATAGGTAACCTGAGTCTTCTAAATCTGAAACTGACTTACTATAAACGTATAACTTTTAGCTTCCCCATGGACCCTCTCCGGGAGTCCATAGGAGAGATGGAGTCACCACCATATCCATTTGCTCAAAGTGAGCACATTTAATAATCACATGTAGTAAAGTCTTCTAGCGTCTGGGCCCCAAGCAGCTGCCCAATTTGCCCTTATAATCTGGACTCAGTTCAGCAACATGGGTAATTCTCAGTTATACGAATGAAAACACTAGCACGGTCCTGAGGCTGATCACAAGTTTCATAGAAAATAACATTGAATGCAACCTACAAATGGTCTGCAAGAAATTCCTTATTAATTATAAGGTATTTTGCAATTAACTTGTGAGATCCTTCAGACAGTGTACGTCATATCCTTTTGTTACAGAACCCCTTGTTTAGTCACAGTAGACTTGCAGTATTTGTGGTTGCACAGTTGTGCAATTAATTTAGTTTATGAAACCATTGGACACACAGGGCTGTAGAAATGAGCCAGTAAACTCTTCCCCAAAACTGGCTTCTAAGCATTTGTGTTAAGATACTTATACTTAATCATTTGCTCCTACTAAATGTTCAGATATATCCCACCAGTAACTGGATTGCGTATGGGGCAAAAAACAAATACTACATGTGAGATCTGAGATTTGTGGTTACATCTGTACAAGATTTATCGGGTAAAGCTCAAGTGATGGGTCACTACTGTGTCCAAATTATTTTGTTTAAGTTTTTTTCTTTTTTGTCAATATTCTGAATTTCAAATGCATTTTGACCAATGTTTCAAACCTGGAACATGGTACCAGATGACAAAAAATGTACCACTCAAAATAATTAAAGTAAACATACCTCTCTTGCATGCCCTTAAGATAATACCACAAAATGTTACTAACAGTTTGGTTCTGTGTGGGACTGTGCCTTTAACAGGCAAGGAGGATGGCTGGAAAGGTTTAGACGCATCACTTATGGAAAAGTTTCTGCCGTCCTTAGTTTTTCTTTCTTCTTCTTTTTTTTTTTTCCTAATTTGGCGTAACTTTATTATTGGCTGACTAATTTATTGTGAAGTGGAAGGATAGAGCAAAAATGTGTGTAACTGAGTAATTTCAGTTTTCATTGTTTTAATAAATGCACCTTTTATTCTCAGATTTCTTGTTAATAAAGTTTATAAGGATTCTATAATGGTTTTACTTATCTGTATTTGATCATCAGAGCTGATAAAGTACAATGAGAGTACAATGAAATTCAACACTCTACAGCAGTGGTTCTCAACCTGTGTAACCTCGGGACCCACATGTTTCCTTGGTCATTAAGGCGTGACCCAAAAATGATTTCATTTCTGAAACATTTTAATTTATTACACAAAACAACTTGTGCAGTATTCAGCAATATATATTACTACAGCATCATTCAATGTCTTAAATACAATCCACATATCACATAGCAGAAAGTATTTATGACAATGCATAAAGTTCTGTGCATAACATTTTCTAAGATTATAAAAAAAAATTCTAAACTAACCTTAAAATGACAGATGCTATCAAGTTGGCTTTTTTTGTATTTGAGGAGGATCATGATTAGAACAAGCGTTTAGCAGGATTTAAAAGGCTGTTTCTGGAAGACTACTGAGTTTGTTTGCAGACACTAAATTATTAGTAAATGCATGTTTTTGCTGGCTAAATGCCTGCTGAACGTGATGCTCTTCCAGCCAGCATTTACTAGGTAACATTAAGAAATTGCCAATTGTAAGCAAGTGTAAATTATCAAATCTCATAAACATCCAGCACCCATTCCTGACCTGTACTGAATGGGACCTTTTGTGTGTGTGGTTTAAAAAAAAAAACTGTAGAGATGGAAATATTTTTCTTCAATAAAATATATTTTATGCTGTATATGCTTATATGCTTAAGTTTATGCTTTTTTATATAAAACTCTTAATTTTATTGTTAAAAACTCATCTGCATGTGTTTACTGTTCAGTCCAGTTGTTTTAGCCCAGAGCAAGAACTGGAGCTACAAGTCATTTAATTCTCTGTAAAGTTTCAGGCACTGTTAGGTCCCCTAAAGACTGCATCCATTGATATTGATAACTTTGAGACATTTTAAACTTGGCTATCATGATAGGCTACGTTGTGAATTAATGCTTAGTTCAATGGGTTTGGTTATATGACTGGGATTTATGTGTGTGTGTGTGTATATATAGATAGATATATATGTATATATATAGATATATATATCTATATATAGATCACAGAAGTGAGTACACCCCTCACATTTTTGTAAATATTTTATATAATTTCATGTGACCACACAGAAGAAATTACACTTTGCTACAATGTAAAGTAGTGAGTGTACAGCTTGTATATCAGTGTACATTTGCTGTCCCCTCCAAATAACTCAACACACTTTGTGTGTCATTAGCCATTAATGTCTAAACTGCTGGCAACAAAAATGGGTACACCCCTAAGTGCAAATGTCCAAATTGGGCCCAATTAGCCATTTTCCCTCCCTGGTGTCATGTGATTAGTGTTAAAAGGTCTCAGGTGTGAACGGGGAGCAGGTCTGTTACATTTGGTGTTATCGCTCTCTCTCGCTCTCATACTGGTCACTGGAAGTTCAACATGGCACCTCCATGGCAAAGAACTCTCTGAGGATCTGAAAGATGGCCCAGGCCAGGGGTGCCAATAAGGTCGATCGCGATCTACCAGTCGATCGCGTAGCGATCACTGGTAGATCGTGATGTCCTCTCCTCCCGCCGGTGGGGCTTCTCTGGATCCCCGCTGCTCTCCCCATCTGTATGCAGTGGGGATCCGAGAAGAAGTGAAGGAACCGGCAGCGGAGGACGCAGCCGTTGTCAGAGAACTAATGCCGACCGGTGAGGAGAGAGAGACGCTCGGTCTGGATCTGACAGCCGGCGCCTCTCTCTCCCCTCACTGCTCGGCCTTAGTTCTGTGACAGCGGCTCCGCCCCATCAGGCACTTTAGTCTTCAGCAAACTGTGCTTGCATTCCGGTCCAGTGCGATCTGCAAAAATAGTGCTTGCAGCATTTTTGCGGATCGGACTGGAACGCAGGCACTAATGTGCCTGGGTTCTGGGTGCAGACGATCACACTGTGGGCGAGAGGCCTGCCATTGACTTCAATGCACCACCCCTGAATTCAGGTGTTTTTTTACGTTGGTAGATCTCATTGAGCTCGTCATTTGAAAAGTAGATCTCCAGACAAAAAATGTTGGGGGCGCCCTGGCCTAGGCTATAAGAAGATTGCCAAGACCCTGAAACTGAGCTGCAGCACGGTGGCCAAGACCATACAGTGGTTTAACAGGACAGGTTCCACCCGGAACAAGCCTGGCCATGGTCGACCAAAGACGTTGAGTGCACGTGCTCAGCGTCATATCCAGAGGTTGCCTTTGGGAAATAGACGTATGAGTGCTGCCAGCATTGCTGCAGACGTTGAGGGGGGGGGGGTTAGCCTGTCAGTGCTCAGACCATACGCCGCACACTGCATCAAATTATTCTGCATGGCTGTCGTCCCAGAAGGAAGCCTCTTCTAAAGATGATGCACAAGAAAGCCTGCAAACAGTTTCCTGAAGACAAGCAGACTAAGGACATGGATTACTGGAAACATGTCCTGTGGTCTGATGATAAACTTATTTGGTTCAGATGGTGTCAAGCGTGTGTGGCAGCAACCAGGTGAGGAGTACAAAGACAAGTGTGTCTTGCCTACAGTCAAGCATGGTGATGGGAGTGTTATGGTCTGGGGCTGCATGAGAGCTGCCGATACTGGGAAGCTACAGTTCATTGAGGGAACCATGAATGCCAACATGTACTGTGACATATTGAAGCAGAGCATGAGCCCCTCCCTTCGGAGCCTGCGCCTGAGCAGTATTCCAACATGATAATTACCCCAAACACACCTCCAAGACGACCACTGCCTTGCTAAAGAAGCTGAGTGTAAAGATGATGGACTGGCCAAGAATGTCTCCAGACCTAAACCCTATTGAGCATCTGTGGGGCATCCTCGAACGGAAGGTGGAGGAGCGCAAGGTCTCTAACATCCACCAGCTATGTGATGTCATCATGGAGGAGTGGAAGAGGACTCCAGTGGCAACCTGTGAACTCCATGTACTGGAAAATAACGGTGACCACACAAAATTTGGGCCCAATTTGGACATTTTCACTTAGGGGTGTACTCTCTTTTGTTAGCGTTTTAGACAATGGCTGTGTTGAGTTATTTTGAGGGAACAGCAAATGTGCACTGATATACAAGCTGTACACTCACTACTTTACATTGTAGCAAAATGTCAATTCTTCTGTGTCGTCACATGAAATGATATAATAAAATATTTACAAAAATGTGAGGGGTGTACTCACTTCTGTGAGTTACTGTATGTGTACACACACACACACACGTGTGTGTGTGTGTATATATATATATATACACTGTATATCACAATATAGCAAATTAAACATTAACCAAAGTTGCAGATTTAAAGTGAACGTGTGGACATAAAAAGCTGTGAACAGGTTGTGGACATAAAAGTATTTACCTACTCTTAAAAAAACAAAAAACGGTGCCTTAGCTTTAAATAAGCCTTCATTGTAATTGCAGGCACTTTAGTGAGGTTCACCCTCAACGTTCACAGTAGAAACATGGAATTATTTTCTCTGCATCTCAATACTCCCCCTTCCAGAGAACCTACTCTGTATTTACTTTAGAGATTAGAAGGCGGGAAGGCTGTTGGGAGAGGGAAATGGTAAGCTTGGCTATGATGTAAAATACTTCTGTTTACCGGTTTTTCTGCTGGGAACTTTGAAAATTAATTGTTCCCTCGTGTCTACAGTTAAAAGGTAGCTTATTGTAAAGCTTATTTCTGCTTTTAGGAATATGCAAATTCTTGAAAGTCCATAGTGTGGACAAATGTAATTCTCAAAAATAAAATGTAGTAATTGAATCACTAGCTAATTAGAAAACAACACATTTTATTCAATACAATATGAAAAACATATGTTTAGCATTCATATATGCAGCAGTACTTTATTCAATCACCTTGGCAACAGATCAAACAGTATATTTTAGGTACAGAAAACGCCTTATATTTGCATTTTTGGACCTGTGACCATCCATAGTTGGGAGATGGATAATGATGATCGAGCATTGTAATATACATGTGCACCAAAACTGCACATTGTGTTAATTTTAAAGTGGAAATCTAGCAACAATGTAGGCATGATCTAAAGATCTATCTTACGAGATAGATATCATGACTTTTTTTTGTTTTGTTTACACAACTAGTATATGCATATACATTGACTTGATATCAGTCTCCTGCAGCAACACTCACACAGAGAAAGTGAGGGGACCACATTCTGAGCTAAGCAGGGCTCTATACTGCTTTGAACAGTGGCTGGTAACCTAACTCTGAACATGCTTACAGCAAGAGGCAAATATGTGGATTACTGCATCAACGTAAGGCTGCTCCTTAGCTGTCCTATCATGGGGGTAGGGGGAGGAGAGGTTTCTAAGTAAGCAGATCAGCAGACATTTTTGCCTATGGTCACCCATCAGATGAAACAGTACGGTTACCAAGCATGCTGAATTGATGCATTAAGAGCAAGGCTGTAGTTATAGATCATCTATTTTGTTACTGAATACATAACTGGATCATGTTGTGTTTTTTAAATGTTTGCCTAGAGTTGCACCTTAACTCTGCTTTAACTATACAGGTGAAACTCGAATAATTAGAATATTGTGCAAAAGTTCATTTATATCACTAATGCAACTTAAAAGGTGAAACTAATATATGAGATACTCATTACATGCAAAGCAAGATAGTTCAAGCCGTGATTTGTCATAATTGTGATGATTATGGCTTACAGCTCATGCAAACCCCAAATCCACAATCTCAGAAAATTAGAATTTTGTGAAAAGGTGCAATATTCTAGGCTCAAAGTGTCCCACTCTAATCAGCTAATTAAGCCATAACACCTGCAAAGGGTTCCTGAGCCTTTCAATGGTCTCTCAGTCTGGTTCAGTAGGAATCACAATCATGGGAAAGACTGCTGACCCGACAGTTGTGCAGAAAACCATCATTTACACCCTCCATAAGGAGAGAAAGCCTCAAAAGGTAATTGCAAAAGAAGTTGGATGTTCCCAAAGTGCTGTATCAAAGCACATTAATAGAATGTTATGTGGAAGGGAAAAGTGTGGAAGAAAAAGGGTGCACAAGCAGCAGGATGGCCGCAGCCTGGATAGGATTGTCAGGAAAAGTCCATTCAAAAGTGTTGGGGGCTTTCACAAGGAGTGGACTGAGGCTGGAGTCAGTGCATTAAGAGCCACCACACATAGACGGATCCTGGACATGGGCTTCAAATGTCGTATTCCTCTTGTCAAGCCACTCCTGAACAACAAACAACGTCAGAAGCGTCTTACCTGGGCTAAAGAAAAACAGACCTGGTCTGTTGCTCAGTGGTCCAAAGTCCTCTTTTCTGATGAGAGCAAATTTTGCATCTCATTTGGAAACCAAGGACCCAGAGTATGGAGGAAGAATGGAGAGGCACACACTGCAAGATGCTTGAAGTCCAGTGTGAAGTTTCCACAGTCTGTGTTGATTTGGGGAGCCATGTCATCTGCTGGTGTTGGTCCACTGTGCTTCATTAAGTCCAGGGTCAACGCAGCCGTCTACCAGGAGATTTTGGAGCACTTCATGCTTCCTTCCGCAGACGAGCTCTATGGGGATGCTGACTTCATTTTCCAGCAGGACTTGGCACCTGCCCACACTGCCAAAAGCACCAAAACCTGGTTCAATGACCGTGGGATTACTGTGCTTGCTTGGCCAGCTAACTCGCCTGACCTGAACCCCATAGAGAATCTATGGGGCATTGCCAAGAGAAAGATGAGAGGCATGAGACCGAACAATGCAGAAGAGCTGAAGGCCGCTATTGAACCATCCTGGTTTTCCATAACACCTCAGCAGTGCCACCGGCTGATTAGCTTCCATGCCACGCCGCATTGAGGCTGTAATTGCTGCAAAAGGGGCCCAAACCAAGTACTGAGTACATATGCATGCTTATACTTTTCAGAGGTCTGATATTGTTCTATGTGCAATCCTTGTTTTATTGATTGCATCTAATATTCTAATTTTCTGAGATTGTGGATTTGGGGTTTTCATGAGCTGTAAGCCATAATCATCACAAGTATGACAAATCACGGCTTGAACTATCTTGCTTTGCATGTAATGAGTCTATCTCATATATTAGTTTCAACTTTTAAGTTGCATTAGTGAAATAAATGAACTTTTGCACGATATTCTAATTATTCGAGTTTCACCTGTAACCCTGTGAGAGCTTGTTTGTTTTGAGCTGTGTAACACTAACGCTATATAAGTACACTAACTTGTAAAAAGAAAAAAGTGTATTCACTCCTTAAAATTGTGTCGGTTCTCCCCAGACAGGCCATGGAAAGATAATGTTGAAGAGAAGCTAGAGTGTTCAAATTAAGCATCGTTTTTTTTCAGCATTTGCTGTTCTGTAATGCAGGAAATAGCTGTCTCATGAGAGGGAGCCAATGCCAAGCTATAAATGGTTGGGAAGTGTGGTGCTTTGAGTACAGATAGAAGGGAATACACTTGATGTTTTAAAACTGTACTTGTGCTGCCTTTTTTTACATAAATACAGTACGTAAAAATAACTATATACAAGTGCCCTTGTTACAGACTGCAGATCTGATGATCGTGCTGTTTCCAAAGCTGCAGACTATACTGATATTTCACTTTCCCTAGAGCCAGGCCATATACTACTGTTCATTTGTGGCTCTCTCCATCATAGAGTTTATTAAAGAGCCAATTTCCTTGAAGACTTGCAAGATAGGTCCCCCATTATTTGGTATGGGCAAAAAGCAGCACATACACAATACCACATGCTATGGCTCCAGGGAAAGTTAAATGCCCACCATAGTTTAAAGGACAGCCAGATTATCTGGTCAGAGCTCTGTGATAGGGAAGACAAGGTGGGGTGCAGTTGAAGTGAAGTTATCTGAATGTATAGTAAAAACTGCCAGTCCCAATTTGTGAAAACTTTGGCATTGACCTGGAAATGTGGAGAATTCCCATAGCAGTCTTTTAAAGTAGACCTTTACCACCTTTCACTAAAAATCACAACAGCATGCAGCTCTGCATGCTGATATGAAATCATCTTACATTTATTAGTTAAATAAAAATATTTTTCTTTTATTTACAATCACTGTTTTTTTCCGCTTCCTGGTTCTCTTAGGCATTTGTGATGTAGCCCATGCCTAAGAGATACATCCTGGGAAGGTAACATCACAGTGCATTGCTGGGAAATCTCATCTGTAAACTACAAAATCTCAGGGAAAGGCATTTTTTTTCTCCAGAGATGATGTGCATGGTCACTATTCACATGTGCCAAAGTTCCAGGAAGTAAAAGTAGCTGGATTAATCTGCCCTTAGTAAAAAATAGCCACTGTGAGAAGAATGGGGAGGAAAAGAAAAATAAGGTAGGCAAAGAATAAAAAGTCTGCAATTATCTATAGGTATCTGTAGATTGCCATTACTAAACATTTCTAAAGGTGCCTTTTGTTATTTTTAGGATAAATGTGAAGTTCCTCTTTAAGGTCAGAGCTATTGTTCACTCTTTATTTTTTTTAGTAAAGTGTTAATGCAAGACTGTACGCCATGCCTTGTTATTATGTTCCATTTGGTGTTCACTGTAGCATCAAGTATACAATGCAGACACTAACCACAGTACCGGATCAATGAGCCCTACAAGAGTATTGTTGATCAAGAAGTATTCCCAATATTGCCCGCAATGTCCATGGTAACTGTCAAACATCTCAGCTGATGGCACTAGTTGAGCCTAACCTAGTTGAATGCAGTGCTGAGGTAAAACTGCAGTATAAAATGGTGGAAGAAAGTGTGAATCAGGTTGCTGTAAGGCAATGCACACAGTTCTGTTGAACACAATTGATAAGTGACACCTAATTGCCTGTATGGTTTTAAGGATATTCTAGAAAGAAGCAATATTAACAGACACCTCATATGGTGCAGAACTTCTAAGTCCAATATAGTGCTTTATAGAAGACTAGCCTTGATCCCCATTCAGCAAATTTGGGGTAAGTTTTATTACAATAAAATGTGAGTTTCATGTTAAAGTCCGATATAGTGTAACTGTACTACGGATATCAAACTTTGTATACAATTATTTCTGGGTAGAAACATGAAAGTGCAAGATATGTGATGATAATATAATAAAGATCTAAAAATTCTAGGCTTCTGCAACAATATTGGATATATTTTCTGCTGCTGAAGGGGATGGTGCTATCCTTTTCTAACAGGCAATACGCAGTACATAGCCATATCATATATCGGAAAAAAAAACGCTTGATCAGTGGACTCCATACAAGTTCACATTTCTGTATATAACACTTATTTCTCATTTCTAGGCTGAATTTTGTAAAGTAGTGTAATATTTGTAACATTGAAATCATGTTTGAAGGGGGAGGAAAATCTTAACTTTAACTGAACAGACACAAATTTGCCCTTCCTCTTATAAGAATATGTTGACTTGTCTTTCTTTTTGTACTGTAACTTTCTGTTAAAATTCTGTAAAGAACATTTCATTTGTAACACATGCTTATTTTGTCTGTGCTATTTTATCAGATTTGGCAACTTAATAAAGTTAATTTAAATATTGCCTTGTTGATCGTTTTGTAGCATGTTCTTTTATCTATGTGCAATTTTAATCTCTCTTGATCGCTGTCCCGTTGAAGCCCTCTCCGATCTGGACCTTGACTCTTCAAGTTACAATAAAAGAGAACCAGTCACAGTTTGGCTTATGCAAGAATCTGAATATTTAGGATCATTATAACTACACTGCTCAAAAAAAAATTAAAGGAACACTTTTTAATCAGAGTATAGCCTCAAGTCAATTAAACTCCTGGGATATTGATCAGATCAGTTAAGTAGCAGAGGAAGTTGTTAATTTCATTAACACCAAAGCAGCTGAAACTGATTAACAACAGGTGCACTAGATGGGCAACAATGAGATGACTTCCAAAACAAGAATGGTTTAAAGCTGGCCATTCACTTTACAACCATTGCACAACTTGAGTGGTGCGATGGTTGTAAAGTAATTAAAAGCTTGTACGCTCTGCCCATCTTGGACAGGCAGATCGTACTTGTGATCATCGAAAGCCCACCCCGCTGATGGGCGGGGTTCCGATGACTCCATTGCCGCACGGGCAGTGTGTGCTTGCGCACACCACCCCGTGCGGCATTTGTCTCCCGAGAACGCCACTAAAGCGACGACAATCGTACAATTCTCGGCGGGTTTTCGAGCCTGCTCGAGAGACAAAAGATGTGCGTCCGTACAGTAGAAACGGTAGCACGCCTTCCATACACCTGCCGATTATCGTGCGATCGCGGGATTTCCCGCGATAATCGGCAGGTGTATGGGCACCTTTACAGGTGGAAGGCCACTGACATTTTTTCCCTGCTCATCGTTTCTGTTTTTCACTAGTTTTGTATTTGGCTAGAGTCAGTGTCACTACTGGTAGCATGAGGCGATACCTGGACCCTATAGAGATTGCACAGGCATGCCAACTCCTCCAGGGTGGCACATCAATACGTGCCATTCTTAGAAGGTTTGCTGTGTCTCCCAGCACAGTCTCAAGAGCATGGAGGAGATTCCAGGACACAGGCAGTTACTCTAGGAGAACTGGACAGGCATCAATACAAGCATATGGGGGCCATACAAATGAATGAGTACCATTTTCAGTTGCTGCAATTAAATTTCAGCCCAATGGACTAGCCTGCTACATCATTTGTTCACTTTGATTTTTGGGGTGTCTTTGAATTCAGCCCTCTGTAGGTTGATAATTTTTCATTTCCATTAAACGCTGTGGCATCCTTTCGTTCCTAACACATTACCCAGTCCAGTATACAGTAGATATCCAGCATGATATTTTTCCCCATTGAGATCTGATGTGTTTTTAAAGTGTTCCTTTACTTTTTTTGAGCAGTTTACAGTTTATAAAGGCTTACAGGGCCACTATTAGAAATCATGGGGCCCCATACAGCCTACTTGACGCCCCCCCGCCCAAGGATTGATAAAAATCTGTAGGCACCCTTGGGCAACCAAAGAAGGAGAATAAGATGAGGTCCCATCCCTATTTGTTGCAGCACTATAGTTCCAGGACAGGGGTAGGCAACATTGGCTCTCCAGTTGTGCTGAAACGACAAATCCCATCATGCTTCTGCCTCAGGGAGTCATACCTGTGGCTTGCAATGCCGTATGGGATTTGTAGTTTCAGCACAGCTGGAGAGCCAAGGTTACGTGCCCCTGTTCTAGGACAAGTATAGCCAAACTCTGGCCCTTCAGCTGTGGTGGAACTACAAATCCCATGAGACATTGCAAGATTCCCACTGGCATGAATCCTGGAGAGAGATGCATCATGGGATTTGTAGTTTCACCACAGCTGAAGGGCCTGAGTTCGGCTACCCCTGTTGAAGATCAGCTGGCGTGTGATACAGCAGACATCCCTGCATGGTGAAATAATCATTGCTCACAAAGGTCTGAGCCTCATTTGTGGCCATCTCTACACTTCCCATACATAGTTTTGCATCCTCTTCCTATGTATAGGATAGGAATTGTGTGTATTACACACCTATTCTGTGTCTTGTAGGAATGTACAGTGGTGACAGCAGCGGCATTGTCCTCTAATTACAACAATGGAAATAGGCTTACAGAAGTAGTGCCCCCATTTGTATGTCCCCACCCCTTGGTGCCCACACATCTCCCATCAGGCAGTAAATCACTAATTTCCCACAGATCTGGGGAAAGACCACCCTGAAGTGGTGGGAGGGGAGGAAGTACAATAGTATAAGCTCCATGGTGATCATGGAATGCACAGTTTAGGCGGTCTTAAGGCAGCCCCTGCCAGGGTCCCCCTTCTGACCCGATGGGGCCTAGTAGGAAAGGACTACCTCTACCCCACTATCAGCAACCCAGCAGGCTTACATCAGAATTTCACCACTAATACACCTCAGGGAGTAGCAATGGAGTAGTTACTATGTATACTTTAACACCAAAAATACTATTTTATACAGATCGCCAAGTATATAAATAAAGACAATTTTTTTTAACATGGTCCCTGCAGTCTCTGTATTGAGATTATACCTATTTATGTAGTGTAATGTCTCCATGGAAATAATCTGTCAGTTCAAAAGTTACATTAGGTAAATGTAAATTCCACAGAAGTGAGGAGAGGTTTCAGATCTTAAGGTATTAATATGCTGGTACCAATTGTTATTAATTGAGTTTGTATCTTTAGCCCAAGCTCAGCTCAGCTACCAGCTATACGTATCCAAGAATGTGTGGAACATTGAAGCTCTTTGTAGTAGGCAAAAATAAGTATCTAGCATTATAAATCAATGAATGCAACAAAGGCAAAATCACACTTCTTTGTATTTTTGCCTACCTAAGTATCTAACGTACAATGATACAACCAACTATATAAGACATGGAGAATTAAGGGTCTTGTTTGTTTTTCAACTTCTCACTATTTTATAGATGTCTAAATAAACACTTTGTGTTCATTCATATACTTGGCAATCTGTATAGAATAGTATTTTTGACTTGAATGTATATACTGTAACCAGTTCATCATTGAGCCACCCTATAACACCAAGGGGTATTAGTGGTGGAATTACTCCAACGGGAAATAACTAGAGTTTTATATACAGTACTGTGGAAAAGTTTTAGGCAAAGTGTGAAAAAATTCTGTAAAGTAAGAATATTTTCAGAAATAAAAGTGTTTATAGTTTGATTTAGCAATTAACAAAATGAAAAGTAAATGAACAGAAGAGAAATCCAAATCAATATTAGGTGTAATCCTTTGCCTTCAAAACAGCATTAATTCTTCTAGGTAGACTTGCACACAGCTTTTGCAGGAACTCGGCAGGAAGGATGCTCCAAACATCTTGGAGAACTAACCATATATTTTCTGTGGATGTAGGTTTCCTCAAATACTTCTGTCTCTTCATGTAATCCCAGACAGATACAATGATGTTGAAATCCGGGCTCTGTGGGGGCCAAAATATCACTGACAGGACTCCTTGTTCTTTATTCTGAAGATAGTTCTTAATGACATTGGCTGTATGTTTGGGGTCGTTCTGCTGCACAATAGATTTGGGGCCAATCACATTATGGTATGGCATGATGGATAAGTATCTGCTTGTATTTCTTAGCATTGAGAACACCATTGATCTTGACCCAATCCCCAACTCCATTTGCAGAAATACAGCCCCAGACATACAAGGAGCCTCCTTCATACTTCACTGTTGCCTGCACACACTCATTATTGTACCCGTCTCCAGCTCTTTGACGAACAAACTGCCTCTTGCTACCGCAAAATGTTTCAAACTTATATTTCTGCACCCCAGTTGCCCGTTTCTTTGTGCTTTGTCAACGTTGCCCATTTCTTTGTGCTTTGTCAATGTTGCCCATTTCTTTGTGCTTTGTGACCGTTGCCCATTTTTTTGTGCTTCGTCAAAAGAGCTTGAACAGTACATCTTGAAACCCCAGTCTGCTTTGAAATCTTTGCTTGGGAGAGAGCTTGCTGATGTAGTATAACTACCTTGTGTCTTGTTGCTGTGTTCAGTCTTGCCATGGTGTATGACCTGAGACATGAAACGGTCTTCCACAACTTCACCATTAGTAGCAGAGTTTGGGTGACCTTGTTTCAACCTACATATGAAAATTGATTGATGCTCGACTCAGCATTCACGAATAGAAATGTGGTCATAGCAAACAGAATAAAAAATGTCACTGTAAAAAAATAAAAAATAAGAGCAAGGGGTCCCCGTCCCAAATCATACCAGACCATTTATGCCTGGTAGGAATGTTAGTTGGGACCCCAATGTAAAAAAAATGCGTGAGGACCCCAACAGCCAAACAAAAACTTGTTTTTTTAACTTTTTTCTGTACTCAGTGAATGAATAGGGATAATGACTACCCCTTACACATTCACAAGGGGGGTCAGCATCAGGGTGCTACTTTATGAAAGGAGCTACCCAGATGCAGATGAGCCCTCCTGCCTACAGACCCCCACAGCCACTGGGCCAGTGTTATGGGGAAGAGGCCCTTGCCCTCATCGGCATGGGGACAAGGAGCGTTTTCAGGAGGTTGCCCCCCTACATCCCCCCCGCCCCGGAAAAGCACATGAGGGCATATGGCCTGGTATGGGGCAGGGAGGGGGGGGGGCACTTGCTCTTTCCTGCCCTTGCTCTTTCCTGCCCTTGCTCTTTCCTGCCCTTGCTCTTTCCTGCCCTCCCAGGCCATTTCTCAGATTAAGGGTCTGGTATGGGATTATAGTGGGGACCCCATATTTGTTTAAGCTGTTTTTGGCAGTTGTGGTCTCCCTTAAAATTCCTACCAGACCTAAAGGGTATGAATTTGTAGGGCAAACTCACACATTTTTTTTACATCGGGCTTCCCCCAACATTCCTACCAGACTTAAAGGGTTTGGTATATAATTGGAGGGGGACCCTACCCTGTTTATTTTTTAACAACTTGTGGGGATTCAGTCCGCTTTGGCGGACCATTCTCTCCCGCCCCGGCTGTGTGTTTGGCTTTGCTGAGCTGAAACATGTGCGTTCAGCTTGGCTGTCTACTTCGGCTGCTGAATGGGGCTATTTAGAATAGCGCATACAGCAGCCCTCCGGTTCAGCTGAACCGAAGGGTTTCTACAGCCAAAGCAAGCCAAAGGATTAGCCAAATATTCAGCTAAATCCTTTGGCTCTTTAGTGAAAAACCTCCTTAATATTTATTCATTGAAGCATTGGGATTGGAAAAGACTACATCCTCAGTGATAGGAATTCAGGGTTTTGGGAAGGCAATATTCAACCAATTCAGATTAAGTATGGCACCCAACAGGGTGATGAACAACAAAAGGGAGTAACAAGATCTAAGTATATATTCAAAGATCTGTTTGAGAAGATTTCAATTGTACAAAAATATGATCTTGATGACGTATACTTGACCCCTGTTAATGCAGAATTTGATATGTTATTCTTGGGATTAGAACCCATAAAACACCATATTTTTAGCAGTAAATAAAAAAATTGTTTAATCAAAAAACTAAACAGAGAAAGAAAGGAAGAAATATATGAAATTAGAGAGAAATAAGTATGCAGAAATGTAACCGTGTTATGTCTTTACAAGCTATGGATAGCATGTGAAAAAGGACAACGATGAATCTTTACACAGTGGCCTTGCTAAAAAGAGATCTAACATAGAAAGTGTTTAGACAACGGATCACTAAATCTAGGGAAGCGGAACACACAACGGTGGGTGAAAAGAAATGGTCATGGAAGAGGAGCACGTTCTCAACAACTCAAAAAAATACACTGTATGGATCAATATATGTACAAAATGAAATAAAGGAAGGTTTGTAGGTGGTCAGTTTGTGCTCATATGAACTATCTAGTCAACAATAGTTCATATTAATAGGGACTTTAATGGTTCTTAGCATATAACATACAGATGTTATTAAAAATATTTAATTTTGTTGTAGTATTTTACAAGCACATGAGGGCATATGGCCTGGTATGGGGCAGGGAGGGGGGGGGGCACTTGCTCTTTCCTGCCCTTGCTCTTTCCTGCCCTTGCTCTTTCCTGCCCTCCCAGGCCATTTCTCAGATTAAGGGTCTGGTATGGGATTATAGTGGGGACCCCATATTTGTTTAAGCTGTTTTTGGCAGTTGTGGTCTCCCTTAAAATTCCTACCAGACCTAAAGGGTATGAATTTGTAGGGCAAACTCACACATTTTTTTTACATCGGGCTTCCCCCAACATTCCTACCAGACTTAAAGGGTTTGGTATATAATTGGAGGGGGACCCTACCCTGTTTATTTTTTAACAACTTGTGGGGATTCAGTCCGCTTTGGCGGACCATTCTCTCCCGCCCCGGCTGTGTGTTTGGCTTTGCTGAGCTGAAACATGTGCGTTCAGCTTGGCTGTCTACTTCGGCTGCTGAATGGGGCTATTTAGAATAGCGCATACAGCAGCCCTCCGGTTCAGCTGAACCGAAGGGTTTCTACAGCCAAAGCAAGCCAAAGGATTAGCCAAATATTCAGCTAAATCCTTTGGCTCTTTAGTGAAAAACCTCCTTAATATTTATTCATTGAAGCATTGGGATTGGAAAAGACTACATCCTCAGTGATAGGAATTCAGGGTTTTGGGAAGGCAATATTCAACCAATTCAGATTAAGTATGGCACCCAACAGGGTGATGAACAACAAAAGGGAGTAACAAGATCTAAGTATATATTCAAAGATCTGTTTGAGAAGATTTCAATTGTACAAAAATATGATCTTGATGACGTATACTTGACCCCTGTTAATGCAGAATTTGATATGTTATTCTTGGGATTAGAACCCATAAAACACCATATTTTTAGCAGTAAATAAAAAAATTGTTTAATCAAAAAACTAAACAGAGAAAGAAAGGAAGAAATATATGAAATTAGAGAGAAATAAGTATGCAGAAATGTAACCGTGTTATGTCTTTACAAGCTATGGATAGCATGTGAAAAAGGACAACGATGAATCTTTACACAGTGGCCTTGCTAAAAAGAGATCTAACATAGAAAGTGTTTAGACAACGGATCACTAAATCTAGGGAAGCGGAACACACAACGGTGGGTGAAAAGAAATGGTCATGGAAGAGGAGCACGTTCTCAACAACTCAAAAAAATACACTGTATGGATCAATATATGTACAAAATGAAATAAAGGAAGGTTTGTAGGTGGTCAGTTTGTGCTCATATGAACTATCTAGTCAACAATAGTTCATATTAATAGGGACTTTAATGGTTCTTAGCATATAACATACAGATGTTATTAAAAATATTTAATTTTGTTGTAGTATTTTACAAAAATGAGGCATCTCTGGACCTTTCAATTCATATCATAAGCGATAGTCAGCATGGATTCACAAAAGACAGAAGTTGTCAACCAAACCTACTTTCTTTTTGTGAGCAGTGAGTAAAAAATTAGACAGAGGAATGGCTGTGGATATAGTATTTTCCTGTCACTCTCATTCAATTCATAAATCTAAAATTATGTGAAGCAGTTAACTCGGAAATTCTGGATTTACAAATATCAAAAAACAGTGACAACTTAAAGAAACAGGAATGCAAAACATTTACAAGCATTACAAAACAAATCTACCTTAATAGTGAAACCTTTGATAAGGGGGTAATATAGTTTGCATAAATAACACAAAGTATGAACACGTGCTATCAATTATTTTTTTCTACTCCGTTTACGGTATCCATACATTGAATCAAGGTGTAGACATGAATCAATTTATAACATAATTGTACAGAAGTCAATAAAATCTACTTGAGTAAAATAACAGTAAATGAACGTCATTAACAAAGTCTTGTTTCAGTTCATCACCCTGTAAAAGCCGAAATAGGCAAAGGCGCTGACGGGATGTGACGTGGGAGCAGAGATCCGACATGAGAGCCCTGCGATAGATGCCGGCAAAGTCCAAAACCGAAGCCCCATCCTCCTCACAGTTTGACAGCATACAGCCTGCTCGTTTCAAAGCAGACATCGGGTGGGAGCGAGGAGAAATTCAGAGCTTGACCCTTGAGCCTGAACATCAACTTCACATACCTCATATATTTTAACTGAGAGGTCAGAAGACGCAGAGACAAAATGCTGACTCTTAAGAAGGAGGGAGCAGGATCTGCAGGCAAAGGGAGTCCAGAAGGGAGGCGGTGCCACGCCGACCCAGCATGGAGACAGAACAAGCAGGGACAGACTTAGAGAGCTGGAGCGATTTGCCATGCACACAGGTGCTGGAACATATGGAAAAGGTACAGTGAGAACATCACTAGGCAATGCAGGCAAGAGGGCAGAGGATGAGGGACCTAGAGGAAGATACTGTTGAGAACAGACGCAATACAGTGGGAGATAAAAGCCAAGAGGTGCAATCCTTGAACTCAAACATGCAGCTGGAGATGGAGGGAAAGAGGGGACAAGAAGCTGAGCCAACTTAGAGAGATATCATGCAGGCTATAAGAATGTGCAATTAATCGGTTATAAGTCTTACTGAAGAAATGCATGGTATTCGCTCAGAGATTTTACTAATGAGACAGGATCTGCAGAAGGTTCGGGAGCATGCAACAGATTTAGAAAATTGTGTAAGTGAGCTGGAAGATGATTTCTTCCCAATGAAAAATTACATGAAAAAAGTTATGGCGCGTGCGGAAGTGTACGCTCAGAGAGCAGAGGACTTTGAGAATCGTATGTGCCGCAATAATTTGCGGTTAGTGGGATTCCCTGAAAATGTTGAGAATAGCAGTCCAGTGGACCTTGTGGAAAAATGGCTGTTGGATACGCTTGCTAGAGAAAACCGCTCAAATCAATTTGCGGTGGAACACGCTCATAGGATGCCGACTAGACAGCTGCCTCCTGGCAGTGCCCCTCACCCCCTTCTAATACGCCTGCTGAATTACAAGGATAAAGAGACTATACTTTGGCAAATGAAAACTACTAAGATGTTACCTTTAATGGAAACAGGATTATGATTTTTTCTAAAAAAATTTCAGGAGGTTAAGAAAAGATTGCAAACTCTTCAACTACAGTATGCTATAATATACCCAGCAAAGCTGAGAATACAAGCCAAGGATACTGTACAATTTTTCGATACTCCAGGAGCAGTAATGGAATGGCTTGATAGACGTTATAGCAGATGAAAGTAGAAAGGGACCAGCTGGGATAGGGGGAGCTAAAAAAAATGTTTGCAATGTCGGACAGAACAATATGAAGAGGTCGGTAAAAGAACTCCCATGTTTTTCCCTGAGGGGATTGTGTATTCACCAAAAGGGGGATTATTATGTGTGGGGTTTTTTGTTTTTTTTTGCTGTGTTTGTGATCTTTGTTTTTTTTTGGGTGTTGTATGTTATCTGGCAGTCAGAGAAGCAGATGGACTCGCTGCTACTGTAGAATTGATGCAGGTGCCCACTGAGTATTCCAAAATATGCTCCAGATTAGATAAATGGGGACAAGCATAAACATTATTTCCTGGAATGTTCGGGGGCTAGGGGTTCCTGTGAAAAGGAGATGCACCTAACTGTGGACAAAGTACAGACAGTTAATATACGGTGGGCACAGATCTCATATCATTCAGTATACTCCTCGTATGCACGAGGGGTGTCTGTGTTTGTCCACAGTGGGGTTGAGTTTACAAGCATTAAGTCAGAAATTGATGATGAGGGCAGATGTTTTTTTGCATTGTGAGTTATCACAATTAGAATGTGTCATTGCTAGTATCTACATTCCTCCCCCCTATTCACCGGTGGTACTTAAGAAACTGGCAAGTTTTATATCAGAAGTATATATGGTCCCAATATTGGTAGTGGGCGACTTTAACAATGTAATTAGCTGGCAATTAGACACACATCCGTCACCTGCAGGTACTACAAATAATCTAGAGACTCCCTTTGCAAGACTATGCAGTGAATTAGGACTTAATGACATATGGAGAAGTTTACATCCTTTCGAGTTACAGTATACTTGCTACTCCAGTGTGCATAACTCCTTATCCCGCATAGATCTTGCACTTGGAACAGCAGATTTGCTACCCTTTCTTACAAGGGTGGCAATCCTCCCGAGGGAAATCTCAGATCATTCTCCTGTGATAGTGAATGTCAGAGTGGGGAACCATTGTGGCAGTAGGTTATGGCGTCTTAACCCATCATGGTTGTCCATCTTGACCTCTCCTGGTTAGGTTAAGGAGGCTGTAGAGTTCTTCTTTTTTACTAACAAACATACGGCTCCTCAGGAGATCGTATGGGATTCTATGAAGGCTAATATGAGAGGGGTGTTAATTAAAGAAATTAGTAAAGTCAAGTCCAACTCTAGAATAGAAATGGATCAGGTTAAGGGGCAGGTATTAGAGGCAGAGGCTAGATATGTAGCAGCCCATACAGATGTGAACAAAGCAACATGGCTTCAAAAGCAGAAGCAGTTGCAATTATTACATGAAAGGAAGGCTCAAAATAAAATGTATTTTAGGAAGAGGAAGGCGTGGGCGGAGGGAGAAGGGCTTGGTAGATTGTTGGCTCACATTGCTGACTCCCAGACGCCTAACTTGTATATAGGGGCTATTTATGATGGCACAGACCACAAGTGTACGGAGACGCAAGACATTTTAAATGCGTTTAGGGAATTTTTTCAGGCCCTATACACAACTAGAGTTCAACACTGTCAGGGGGAACTGCAAAGTTACTTGACAAAAGTGGAGCTGCCTGTAATCTCAGAGGAGGATAAAATGTCTCTGGACAGCCCACTAAGATTAGAAGAACTTGAGGAAGCATTAGCTTCACTCCCAAAGGGGAAAGCACCTGGTTCAGAAGGACTCACGGTGGAGTTTCTTAATCAATACAGGGAGGCACTGCTACCAGAACTTCTGGAGACATTTAACAGCGCATTTGGAACTGGACGTCTCCCACTATTTTTTAATACCAAAAAAAGATAAAGATCCTTTACAAATGGAATCATACCGGCGAATTTCACTTTTAACAGTAGATGTAAAAATACTGGCAAAGGATTTATTCCTAATCTATCCACTGCTATCAATATTAGAAGGGTTTTTCTCAATATACAAGTACCTACAGAAGAAAAGGCTAACCGGGCTTTAGTATCACTTGACACCAGGAAAGCCTTTAATAGTGTAGAATGGGGTTATTTAATGGCGACACTAGAAAAGTTTGAATTCAGTCCTATATTTATTAAGTGGATTAGACTACTGTACGTCAGTCCTAAAGCATCAGTCAAGGTCAATGGGGCACAAGGCTTAGAATTTAGTCTGACTCAAGTGACAAGACAGGGATGTCCTTTGTACCCACTTCTGTTTGCCCTTGCAATATAGCCATTAGCTGCCAGTATTAGACAATGAACGTCAGTGAGAGGGCTAATACGAAGAGGGGGTGAGGAAAGAATTGCTTTATACGCAGATGACATGCTTCTTTTTCTGTCCAACATAGCAATGTCCCTCCAAGCAGCAATGGCAATTATTTTGGAATTTGGGGAGTACTCCGGATTATGTATCAACTGGGATAAGTCTGCCTTGCTACCGATAGATCCTCTCCCAGATGGCCTCGAGCAGTCCGCCTTCCTGTTGATGGTTGTAAACTCTTTTAAATATTTGGGGGTGACGATATCTAGACAAATAACAGACTATGTAGAGGTCAATCTCTGTCCTGTACTGCAGAGATTCAAAAAAACAAAGTAAGAGTTGGTGTAGACTCCCGTTGTCAGTAGCAGGCCGTACTAACCTTTTAAAAATTATATGGATGCCCCAGCCATTATATTTATTACATAACTCCCCATGCTGGATTACAAATAGAACTTTTAAGTCAATGAATACCCTGTTTAGAGAACTTATATGGAAGGGGAAGAATCCAAGGATTCGGTTAGAATACTAACAACATCCCAGTGATCAGGGTGGGCTAGCAGTCCCAAACCCATGGGTGTATTTTGTGGCAGCGCAATTTCAACACTTTATGGGATGGGACTTGAATGGGGCAACGAACTCCTCATATAAAATTTTGGCAAGTATGTTTGAAGGGGTAGACCCATTAAGAGCATTAGAAACTCAGGCATATATTAAGAAGGGGTCTGGGGTACCCACAATGAAACTGCAAAATAAAATATGGGGACTGAGCAAAAGGATTATGGATATAGAAGGATATACTAACTACACTTCCTTGTGGGCAAACGATCAACTGCCTGAACTAATTAAATTACAGGGTTTTTGTAACTGGGAGAAACTCGGGATAGTTTCATTAATGCAACTATACTCCGGGGGGTGTTTAAGACATATGACCAACTAAGAGTAGAATACCAATTGGAGAATAAAATGTTTTTTTCAATATTTGCAACTAAGACATGCGTTGAGTGCGCAAGCTTTGGTTCCAGCAGCATGCTTTGCTCCAACTCCCTTGATAGATCAGGTAGTTAAAGCTAAGAAGTCTAAGGGGATAATTTCCCGGGTGTATCACTGTTTTTTAAAAAAGGAACTAAGGAAATTTCCATTGATATGCAGGGAGCGCTGGATAGAGGATATAGGCATAATTGATGAGGAAACATGGAGGGCAGTACTTCAAGGAGTGCAAGATGTGTCCCTTTCTTTATCACATAGATTAACCCAATTATTTATTATACATAGGGTGTACAGAACCCCGGAGTTTTTATATAAAATAGGGGCCCATACAGACCCAAAGTGTGCGAGAGGCAAGCATCAGGAAGGTACACTTATTCATTTATTATGTCCAAAATTAAAAAGGTACTGGATAGGGGTGATTGAATGTTTAAATAGAATATATGGAAATATAGTGGATTTTAACCCATTAACATGTATTCTAGGAGGTTTCAACTCTGACTATCTAGATAATAACAGCACTTTAGCAATAAAAAGGCTACTAGCACTTTAGCAATAAAAAGGCTACTGTTTCTGGCTGGAAGATTAATAGCATTCAAATGGACTTTGGAGTATCCCCCTACAATTGAAGAATGGAAATCTGAGACTAGTAAATATGTTCGGTTTGAAGAACATACTTACAGGATGAGGGGCCAGTCAGGTAAATTTCAGGGAATTTGGAATAGGTGGACTGAAAATATGAATATTAATCCGACTTGAGACCTCCTGGATTAAGAGGACAAAATATAATATTATAAGTGGAAGAAAAGGGAAAGAAATGGGCAATAGTAAATAGAATAAAGATAGATAGAAAAGTAGGGACTGCAGATAGGGATCGTACTGTTGTTGTCCTTAGCTTCTGTTTTTGTGTGTGTGTTGTTTTTTTTCTTGTTTTTTTTTTTTGCTTTGTTAGTTGTTTTGGGCTGTGGCTTTATTGTCAATGTTCACCAAGTATGGAAAGGAAAAAAAAAACAAATAAAAAATATCTGATTAAAAAAAAAAAAGTCTTGTTTCAATAATTTAAATAATCGCATCAAATTAACAATACAGTAAACTCCCCATTATCCAGCATTCAATGTTTAAATAGAATATATGGAAATATAGTGGATTTTAACCCATTAACATGTATTCTAGGAGGTTTCAACTCTGACTATCTAGTCATAATACGTCCTCAATTTCTTTTACCAGTTGCTTGAGATATCTGCACACTAAAAAAATGTGGTTAGAAACTAACTTTATATAGTTGCTAATTAAATGCTCTGTTTAGATTTTGCTGCGGCCGACTGCTATATTCTACAACTGGCAGGTGATTGTAAACAACGGGCAGTAGGTGTGTGCAATAGCCAGCCTGCTATTGGCTATGGCAATTTGAAATGGCCAATAGCAGAATTTAACCAGCAGATACCATGGGTGCCGGATAACTGGGACTTTACTGTAGTTAGTTTTCTCATTTAGTGAACAAGAAAGTTCAGTAAAGTTGTTATACAACTGACCATTGGATATTTATGCCAAATCTGGTGTAGGGGATGACCTGGTTGATTAGACATTTTCATTGGGAAATTGTTAGTCTTTAGTAATATTCTGGTATATCGGAGCCAAGTTTCTTCATCTAGTAGACAAAAGAGACATATTTTAGGGGTGCATGGTATTAGCAAGTAAGGTAGTTACTTGTTTCCGAAAATCAACTATGATTGGACAACTACATGTTAGATGAGTAAGGTCACATGAGATTGGCTATACCGGATACAATTAAAAGGTAGCCACACACTCGTTTTGTGGGAACGAACTGAGGTTAGATAAGTCTGATGAGTAATGTACACTTGAATAAGTTGTTTATTAGCTGCGGGTGAAACAGACAAATGTGAAGAGCACAGATAATTCCAATCATCTTCAATCAAGTGTACTATAAGATTCTTATAAACACTGCAAAAATAGGATAGTAATTTTAAAAATAATTTCTTGATATCATAAACAGTAACATTATAAAGATGTTAAAGACTTGGATACCAAACGATATTTGACAGTACAATTCCCAATAATGTCAGCGTTTTATGAACTGTCTACATCTGCATACATTGATAAACGACCCTCCAGGTAGACCTATCATTTCCAGCTGTGAAAACAGAAAATTGTATCATACTTACCAGTAATTTTCCTGTCCTGGTGCCTGTCCATGGCAGCATACAAACAATAAGCTCTGCCCCTTATCCCTACCCACACGACCAGTAACAATCTATAAAAAAGAGAGACAGAGACTCCCCTTGCATTCTTATAACTATGCGTCGACAAACAGGGTGGGTAGTATGCTGCCATGGACAGGCACCAGGAAATTAAAATTACTGGTAAGTAAGATACAATTTTCCGGTTTCCTGGTGCCTTTCATGGCAGCATACAAACGATAAATAACAAGCTGACAGGGTGGGCAAAAGCGACGCCAAAGAAGACACTCCATCCAGCAAAAGACGCCTGGACAGACCGTCTCCCAGAGTCCACTGCTGGCAGAAGGCTTGGGGAAAGCCCGTAATGCCCAATGCAATGGGTTCGAGCTGAACCCTGGCCCGCGAAGCCCATGAGGTTGCCACAGCTCACGTTGAATGAGCCCACACCACATCCGGTACCGCCCACACAGCAGCCAAAAAGCTCTCTTTTAGTCTGTACTCACCCGTTCAGTGGTCCCCTACCTTAAAGCGGATGGCGGTTCTTGCAATCGTGGTGAACAGCTCATGCCGAAGGAAGGAAGGAAGGAAGGAAGCAACTATCAGGCAGGGATCTGCAGGGAAGGCTGCACACATTAGCAGGACAAACTCCAGAAATATGTGACAGCAAAAGACAAGACCCAGGACCAGTGTGATAATATGTCAACCTGCCTTCTCTGATAGATCTCAACTGCGGATACACAGGTCAGTGGTATGTGCAGGTAATGGGTTTGAGTCCTGTATTACATCATACAGCCAAACAATAAAGTCACTGAGGAAATGCGTGCAACGCAAGTAATGGTTTGGAGACCTGTATTACATCATACAGGAGTACAATACAGTCACTGCGGCAATTATGATGCGTTAAACGCAGGTGAGGATTTGAGACATGTATTACATCACACAGCCAAACAATAAAGTCACTGAGGAAATGCGTGCAACGCAAGTAATGGTTTGGAGATCTGTATTACATCATGTAGGAGTACAGTCACAGTGGCAATGATGATGCCTAGAACGCAGGTAAGGATATGAGACCTGTATTACATCATACAGGAGTACAATACAGTCACTGTGGTAATGATGATGCGTAGAACGCAGGTAAGGATATTTTTTTTTAGTTTAATATATTTTTATTTCACTTTATTTCATACATTTCGCATATTTCATCTTATAGAAAATGTAATACTCTACTTTTTAAAAAAAAAGAGAAAATTAGAATATTCCGTCATATATATATAACTAGCTCATTCGGCCACTCTCGTCCACTTACATTCCCATTTATTCATTCCTTTCTTTCAGAACTTCCATTGGAGGAGTGGGAGGGGGTACCCTGTGTCATTAAACCTCTATCTTCATCTTGTGTCTTCAGGTGCTCCCTCCCCTTGTCTTATACACTCTCCGTTTTCCTCCAGCATCTAGAATCATCTTATGTGAGTATCTAAGCTTCCAACCATCTTCCAGTAAACCTACTCACTTAATCTAATTACTCTCACTCTCTACGTGCTGTGAACTTATTTTGTATATATTTATTTCCTTTCAAGTCTATTGTTATGTGCATACCTCTATTTACCTCCCCAGTATATCCTTTCCGCTTCCCCCATTGTGTTTCCCCCCCCCCTTCCCCCCCTCTACCTCCTGTCCTTTCCTCTCACTCCTCCAATAGTCAATCAACCTCCTTACTACTTCACCACTCCTCCAGGTCCTATTCCCTCTTAACAACTTAAACAACTAATCCGAAGTCTTATCTATATCTTTGTTCATATATTCATTACCCCACTATGCATTTTTGTTTCTTTTCCCTTCTATATAGTTTTCCCAATTTCCCCAGATCTTATGGAAACTCTCCTTTTTATCTAAGTCCTTTGCACTTAGCTCCTCCATACAGTATATCTTATTTCCTCCATTGTGCTTACCCAGTTCTCTATTGTAGGTGGTACCGTTGACTTCCACCCCCCGTGAAATGCATACCCTTGCTGCAACCATTACAAATCTTAGGATCTCACTTTTAATCTTTTTTAGGGATACAGGTATTAATGACAGTAAGGCCATAAAGGGATCTTTCTCTAGACTTTGTGTCTCTATGGCATTATATATTGAAAATACTGCTCCCCAAAAAGGCTTCAGTCTAGGACAACTCCACCAGATATGCAAATATGTACCCTCCTCACTAATACAGCTCCAGCATCTATCTGTTAAATCTGGGTTTATATGTCTAATACCTTCTGGGCACCTATACCATCTAGATATAATTTTGTAATTCTTTTCTTGGTGGAAGGAAGATGTAACAGATTTATGTGTCATGTTAAATATTCTTTCCCACTCCCTGTCGGATAGCTCCCTCCTCAATTCTTGTTCCCATCTTTTCATGTACTTGGTATGTCCTTTGTCTTCTTCTGCCCTCAATATGCCGTACATTACTGACAAGGTATGGGTAACATGTGTTTCTAGCATGAATAGTTTCTCAAATGTGGTAAATGTCCTATTTAAGGTCTGGTATGTCCTAAGATGTCTAATGAAATCTGAAAGCTGAACTGCCTCCAGCCATTGCTTCCCATTGGTTTGTCTTTCTGGCCGTAGGTTTATTTCTAATTCTTCTTTACCTGATTCTAGTATTTGCCACATCTGTATATATGGAGTATTTTCTGTATTTAATAATGTAATTGCTTGCATACCTGGTGGGAATTGTGGGTTGCCTAGGATGGGAGTCAAGGGTCCAGGCCTAGATGAGAGGTTATAGTTAGCAAATGTCTTGTCCCAGACTTGTAGTGCCGCTTGTACTAGAAGAGGTAGTGTAGATGCCTGAGGTCTACCGTCCACTGATATTCAAGGGAGATCCCTCAGTGGCACTGGAGAAACATCTACTTCCAGTTTTACTACCCCTTTGTCTTGACCCCTATGTATCCAGTCCAATATTCTGGATATTAGGATCGCTTTATGATAAAGTGCAAAGTCTGGGATCCCCAGGCCTCCTCTATGTTTTGATCTCATCAGGTCCTTTGCACTTATTCTAGGGGTTTTTTTTTGCCCAAACAAATTTCATTGCTACTGATTTTATTTTCTTGAAAAAGGCTACTGGTAAGAGGATGGGGATCGTCTGAAATCTATATAGTATTTTTGGGAGATTATCCATTTTTAAGATATTTACCCTCCCTATCCAAGACATTCTTAAACTATTCCATGAGTAGAATTGAGCAAAAATATTATCTATCCAATCTCTATAATTAATGGCATACAGTGTGTTAAGTTCTCTCGGAATATTAACCCCCCAGGTAGACTATATGTTTAGCCTGCCATCTAAATGGGTAATTATTCTTTATACTAGTTATTACTTTATCCTTTAATGATATGTTTAAAAATTCTGATTTAGATAGATGCATTTGAAAGTTACTCAAGTCCCCATAGTTCTTTAGTTAAGAATGTTAGGTATTGATATTATTGGAGATGATATTAAGAGGAGTAAATCATCCGCATACAGGTGAAAATCGAATAATTAGAATATGGTGCAAAGTTCATTTATACCACTAATGCAACTTAAAAGGTGAAACTAATATATGAGATAGACTCATTACATGCAAAGCAAGATAATTCAAGCCGTGATTTGTCATAATTGTGATGATTATGGCTTACAGCTCATGAAAACCCCAAGAACCCCAAATCCACAACCTCAAAAAAGTAGATTATTACATGCAATCAATAAAACAAGGATTGTACATAGAACAATATCGGACCTCTGAAAAGTACAAGCATGCATATGTACTCAGTACTTGGTTTGGGCCCCTTTTGCAGCACTTACTGCAATTACTTTTGCACGATATTCTAATTATTCGAGTTTCACCTGTACAATGCTATTTTATGTTGTTGTGTTAGGGTGAATATTCCTGAAATCGAGGGGTTTTTCCTAATAGTCGCCGCAAGTTGTTCCATTAGTACAACATATAATAAGGGTGAGAGAGGGCATCCCTGCCGGGTGCCATTTTTTATTGAGAAAGGATCAGATAGTTCCCCATTCACTCTGACCCTTGCATATGGATGTGTATATAATGCCATCACTTTAGACAAGAAAAATTCTCCCACTCCCATTTTCGCTAGTGATTCTCTGTCCAGTTTACTCTGTCGAATGCTTTTTCAGCATCGACAGACAATAGGCATAGCGGGACTTCTCTCTTTTGTGCTAGATCTATTAAATCAATGACCCTAGTGGTACTGTCTCTAGCTTCCCTTCCCTGCACAAATCCAGTTTGATCTAGGTGGATAATTTTTGGCAGTACCTTTTTTAACCTGCTAGCCAGGACTTTTGCGTATATTTTTAGGTCTAAGTTTATAAGAGAAATTGGGAGATAATGTCCACTTTCTGACAGATCTTTTCCAGGTTTCGGGAGCACAGATATATGTGCCTCCATTGTCTGTATAGGGAATGGGCTATCATCTGTGACTGAATTACATACTTTTGTGAAAAAAGGGTCTAGTAGGCCTTCAAACTGTTTATAGAATCTAGCTGTAAACCCATCTGGGCCGGGAGCCTTATCGTTTTTTAATGTGGAGAGCGCCTCTTTTATTTCTTTTTCTAGGAATGGTGAACTCAACGTTTCTCCATCCTCAGGGTCCATTGTCGGCACATTTGCCTCATCTATATATTTCCTCACCTTGTCTACAAAATTGTCTCTTGGCATTTCGTTATATTTTCCTCGTAACGCATATAGGGATGAGTAATATTTGTGGAAGACATCTAGTATCGAGGATGGTGAATGTTGCATGTTCCCCTCTCCATCCTTGATTCGTACTATATTAGTATTGGATGTCCTTGGATGGATTTTCCTGGCCAATAACTTTCCGCTTTTCCTACCCTCCTCATAATATCTTTGTTTTCCTTTGCTCTAGCTATCAATGATTGTTGGTCCAGAATCTTGCGAATATCACTTCTTACCTCCCTCAATTGAGTGGAGGTAGTTATCGTCACATTCGCCTTATTCATCCCCTCCAATTCATTTAATTTCTCAAACAGTCCCTTTAATATACCCACCCTTTCTTTCTTCAGTCTAGCACCATGTTTAATCAATATCCCTCTTATAACACATTTCAATGCCTCCCATTTAATAGGGTTTGATGTAGTATCATCTTTATGGTCCATTATGAAATTTTTAATAGTAATGGTTATTTCCTCTTGACATATTATATTTTTTAACAGGTTATCATTCAATCTCCAGTTTCCCCTATTTCTATGCATATTTTCCATTTTTAATGACAGACATACTGGTGCATGATCCGACCACAATATTGGTTCTATATCAATCTCTGGGGCACAATCCAACAGCATCTGGTGTATCCAGACATGGTCTATTCGGCTATAGGAATTGTGTACCACAGAATAATAAGTAAAATCTTTTTTCATAGGATTCAATATTCGCCAACCATCCACTAATCTCATAATATCCATTCTATTTTTAAGTTTTTTTAAAACACCTCCCGTTGTGTGTGGTCTCCCAGTGGTGTCTAATTGATTATCCAATATTAAGTTCATGTCTCCCATTATCATACTTAAACCCACTGCAAATTTTTGAAATCTGGAAAGTGCCCTTATACAAAACTTGTGTTGACCCTTATTTGGTGCATATATATTCGCTAGTGAATAGATTTGATTCATGTAGAAAAATGTCAAAAATATATATCTATCTTTTTTAATCTATAATTGTGTCTTTTACCTCTAATCGTGTGTTTTTGTGAATCCCTATTGATACCCCCCCTGCTTTCTTATCCGGGTTTGTGCTATGAATCCAATTTGTGTAATTTGTATCTTTAATGATCGGATTTACCCCTGTTTTAAAGTGTGTCTCCTGTATACATAAAATATCCACTCTTTTCTTGTGAAAGTGATATAGAACCTGGGATCGTTTTTCTGGCACATTGAATCCTCTCACATTAAATGTTACCACTGTTAACCTATTCATTTAAATTTTACTTTTTGCTCCGGATATAGTATACATAAGACCTGTGTATTACATTCATACTTCCATACATTACTTTCGCCATAACATTCATCTCCATTTATACCTTTGTTATGATCTTGCATGTAGGACAATTTCTTTAACCTCCTACACATACCACGCAAGAAAGTCCTATAAAATGGATTAATATGAGGTTGTAAGGGCCGAATATCAGACCCCTAACACTTGGTCTCCCACAAGCCCGTATCCTTTACTTTTGTCTAGTGTTCTAGCCTTATATTTTATATTTCCACATGTCTTATTAAAATTAAAGTTGCCCCTCCCTCCCCCCCACCTGCCCCAGACCTCCTATATTCCTGGAAAACAAAATGTTACTTTATATGTTTGGACTGGTACCCCCTTTCTTTCATATAAACAGCTTATAGTCAGCATCTTCTTTCCCCCCTTATAATTCCTTCAGTTCCTTTGATTCTTCTTTTCCTTTATTCATTTCATAGGAACTCCTCGGGGTCTAACAACTGTCCATCTTCTTTTTGTGGGTTCCTCCACCTTGTTTAAGTCAATTGGCCATTCCGGTAATTGTATTTGTGGTAGTTCCAGTATAGCTAGAAATCTTGGTAAATCGTTTATTATCCTGAATATTGCTGTTTTTCCATTTCTGCTTGCTGTTAGCTGGAAAGGGAAGCCTACCACAGAACTACCCATTGTGGGATGAGTATACCTCTATCTTACTTGAGATGCATATGCCTTGATTTATTTGCTCCCCCTATTTCCTTGACCTGGTAATTGGGTCCGACCTCCCTATACACAAGGGGGGGTTGGGCATCGGACCCTGAGTGTGCCACCGGCTCCCTCGACCCACAACCTAGGCCACAACGCAGGGAGAGGGACCCATGGCTGCCCTGGTGTGGCGATTTAAGCCCCCTTGCGGCATGTTATAATTGTTGTTACTGGTTGGCTCATCTGTTTACCTGTTCCTGTTTTTACTCCTGTGCTCACTTGGTGGTGGGTGGCGGGGACTGCCCCCTGAGCCGCACAGCTCCCCCTGACAGCCCTATTGAGCAGCGCTAACCTCAGCACCATCGCGACCTCCTGCTTGACCACCCCTGACGTTACATGTACCATACACATGATACAGGGCTCTTAAGATGCCGGGGGACGTGTGGCCGGGGGGCTGGTCGGGCTGCCGGGACCTCCACCCCACGGGCACATAGCCTCATCTGTTGAATTAAGGTGCTCACATGATACTTACCCGCTCGAACTGATTCGCCGATACTTCGAGTGAACCCTCCCGCACCCTCCCACTACAAGAGGGACTGGCGGACCTCTGCTCGCGGAGCCCTACCGGTCCACTCTAGATTAGACAGCTGGAGCTGCTGGATCTATGACTACCTACAACACGGGCCCCGGGAATGGAGCCCCACCCACCCCGTCCCACACTCTTTAGACAATATCCTACACAGCTTCACCTACTCGCGGCTCCTCCCTATGTTGTCCGTCGGACCCCAGACTATTTGCACCCCCCACCCCACAGCTTTTGCTGGGTTGCAA
>NW_017307701.1:363422-371919 GCF_000935625.1 Nanorana parkeri
ACAAGAGGGACAGACTGACCTCTGCTCGCGGAGCCCTACCGGTCCCCTCTAGATTAGACAGCTGGAGCTGCTGATCTATGACTACCTACAACACGGGCCCCGGGAATGGAGCCCCCGGCAACCCCGTCCCACACTCTTTAGACAATATCCTACACAGCGTCACCTACTCGCGGCTCCTCCCTATGTCGTCCGTCGGACCCCAGACTATTTGCACCCCCCACCCCACAGCTTTTGCTGGGTTGCAAGATGGCACAGGACACTCTTTTATCACCCCCTTGACCGTCTAGCCGCAGTTGCCCCACTCCTCAAGTGAGGTGGTCATTGTTCTGCTTTCACTTTGAACACACGAACATACCCACAGGCTTGACCGCCCCCTAAACACCCCACACTCCGAGTTTTTACTCAAACCATACCCCTGTACTGCAATACGCGGCTGTGTATTGCACACACGGGGATACCTTCAGGGTTTATTTTTCATTGTTCACCCTCACCTCTGGTCTTCTTCCTTTCTTACTCCTCTCCCTTCCCTACTGCTCTTACCAACTTCACCTCCTTCCTTTCTCTGACCTCTACCTGGAGGATGCTCCACCCTACCGACCGAGACTACACCTATTACTCCCACATTCACACTTAATACTCTAGGATAGACTACATCTTTGTATCCCAATCGGACCTGCCCAGACTTCCATCCTCGACAATAGGAAACATCACCTCTTCTGACCACGCACCAATCTCAGCCACCTTCTCTGTCCTCCCACCATCCTTACGACAATCCTCGTGGCGACTGAACCCCTCCCTACTCAAAGAGATACACAACGTCGACGCACTTTCCTCAGATCTGAAGGAATATTTTGCCTTTAACACGACAGGAGAAACATCCCCCATGATCACCTGGGAAGCACATAAGTGCTTCATAAGGGGGAGACTCATTTCTCTGGCAGCAAAACTAAAGAAAGCCCGCCTGGCGCAAATACAGACCCTCACGACCAGACTTCACAAATTAGAAATTATCCACAAAGAATCCTTAGCTCAACGTGACTTACTCACACTGACTGAAACCAGGCAGGAACTGCTCAACCTCCTGTCAACCAAGACCCGACGGGCTTTTACCCTCCGCATGGGACACTATTACTGGGAGGGGGACAAATGCGGTAGACTCTTGGCCAGAGCCGTCCGCACAAAGCAACTGAGCTCCTGCATACACAACATTAAAAAGTCTCCCTCCGACTTGATACACTCCCCACCGGAGATAGCTGCTTGTTTCCAAGAGTACTATGCCACTTTGTACTATGCCACTTTGTAACCTAGACCGCACTACCCTGACGAAACCTACTAAAGAAGACCGCCTACGCCAGATACGTCTCTATCTGTCAAGAGCAGATATGCCTGCCATAGACGAAGCACTCCTGTCCAACCTAGACAACCCCCTTACTGCAGAAGAACTCCAGACCTCCCTTAAACAATCAAAACCAGGCAAAAGTCCGGGGCCAGATGGTCTTACATCCCAATACTACAAATCCTTCCTAGATACCCTACTACCACACATGTTAGTAGCATACAACTCCCTCAAAAACGACCGCCACCCACCCCCACAACACCTGGAGGCTCACATCACAGTGATCCCCAAAGAGGGTAAAGATCCCCAACTTTGCACCAGCTACCGGCCCATCTCCTTGCTCAACGTAGACTTGAAGATCTTCACAAGGGCCCTGTCGAACCGCCTTCTCCCATTGCTACCCGATCTGATATCCCCAAACCAGGTTGGATTTATTCCCGGCAGGGAGTCCAAGGACAGCACCATAAGAGCACTCAACCTGATTCACTGGGTGCAGCATCAAAAAATAGCCACACTGGTGCTGTCCACAGACGCGGAGAAGGCATTCGACAGGGTGGCCTGGGACTTTATGTTTGAGGTCCTCGGGCACATTGGTCTACCAGACCGTATGTTACACTGGATACAAGCCGTCTACTCCTGTCCCAGGGCCAGAGTCAGGACCATGGGATGCTTATCGGACAGCCTCCCCACAACTAACGGGACCCGGCAGGGGTGCCCGCTGTCTCCCACGCTATTCGCTCTAGCACTGGAACCGTTCATTCACATTATAGAAAAAGACAGCGAGATCCGAGGCATCACGGTGGGCCCCGCGTCACATAAAACATTAGCATACGCTGACGACTTACTTTTCTTCCTATCCGACCCCCTAACTTCCCTACCACACCTGATGACCAACTTTGAACTTTACGGTACTATATCCAACTTATGAATAAACTTTACCAAGTCAGAAATAATGCCCCTCAACATCCCACACACAATAACACGGCACCTCCAAGCCTCCTTTCCCTTTCAATGGCGCTCTGACCACATACCATATCTAGGGATCAAACTGACCTCCGACCTATCCCGACTCTTTGACTCCAACTTTGCGACATTGGGAGAGACCATTCTAAAGACCTAAAGTCCTGGAGATCACACACATTCTCATGGTTTGGAAGGGCAGCGTTGCTGAAGATGAATGTTCTTCCCCGGCTCCTCTATCTCTTCCAAACCATCCCCATTAAACTGCCTCGCTCCTTCTTCCGCACGTTGGACACCATTTTTCCGTCCTTCGTGTGGAGCAGTACCCGGCCTCGCATATCCTGGTCCCAACTCAAAACATCCAAAACCAAAGGGGGTCTGGAAGTTCCTGACATGTATCTATACTACCAAGCTACACACCTCACTAGAGTCCTACACTGGCACCTCCACACCGAAACAAAAATGTGGGCTGCACTTGAGGATGCAGTGTCTGGCACCCCACTCTCCTCAATGGTGTGGCTCAGACCCGCACTGTGGCCAATCATGTCTCGCACGCACCCACTAATAGGAGCGACCCTTGCGATCTTCTCCTCCGCTAGACGCCTTAACGCCCTTACCTCTCTGTACAGCCCAATGGAACCCCTGATGAACAACCTCGACTTCCCTCCAGGTGCCACAAAGGACTTTATCTCACTCTGGTCACACGAACCCCCCCCTACGAGCGCACCTCTTCTTCAGATCACAAACATTTGCCTCCAAAACTGATCTCTCGGACCTCACAAAACGGGGCTCACTTCCCTGGTGAGTCTACTTCCAAATAAGACACTTCCTGATGACCTCTACACGCCGACACTCCTCGGCCAGAACCCTCACGCCGTTCGAGAGACTCTGCCAGGGCAGTGGCCCCACCAGGCATCTGATCTCCTGGCTATACAACCTACTCAGAGAGGACCTCCCCTCCCGAGTACCCCACCCACGTTCTAAATGGGAACGGGCCCTACAGACCACAATCTCAGACGACGACTGGTCTACAATTTGCATGACAGCCCATAAATGCGCATTCAACAGCAAAATGCAAGAAACGAACTACAAACTCCTAACTTTCTGGTATAGGACCCCCCACCAACTACATCGCATTTACCCGACCGCACCCCAACTATGTTGGAGATGCCACACGGACGAGGCACCCTCACGCACATCTTTTGGTCCTGCCCCCAAGTACAACCCTTTTGGCGAAAAGTACACTGTGCTATCCACAAGATCACTGGATCTACACCTCCCTTCACCCTCCCATATTCACTCCTTCACTGGGAACCTGGCCAACCAACGGGCACTTTTAAATCACTGCACAGACACCTCATTAATGCTGCACGCACGGTCATACCCCGCCACTGGCGGACTGACAAAGCACCCACAATCCGAGAATGGCTCGCTCAGGTGGGTCACGTCTGTGAGATGGAAGAGCTATTGGCCACTAAACAGGACACGCTAGATAGATTTAGAAAACTATGGGCCTGCTGGACTTACTTTGCCAGTACCACTGACTTCGCCACCTTATACTGAACCACCTCTCAATTGTTGCCAACTAACCCCTACGGACGGTCCCCCATTGTCCACTGATTATCTCAGACCCATCTCCCCCCTGCCTCTTCAACACCCTTTTCCCTGACCTCCCCCCCCCTCTCAACTCCACTACTTCCCATTGTCTGTCTGTCTCTTGCCGAGTTTCTGACCATTCCACCACGACACACCAAGGAAGCACTAACCTACAGGTTGTAACCGCGATGCTGGTTCATCACACAAAGTATATAATGCGAAGCACCACTACATCGAAGTAACACAAAAACCCTGGTACCTATTCGGGAGATCAGGGCGCTTAATAATGGAAAATGGCAGAATGGATGGACTATACAGCACTGTGGCAGACACTTTCCCACCCTTCCCCCTTACCCCTTTCTTTCGTTTCCCACTCAACCTGCTACTAAAGGGATTCACATTTCAAATGTATGTATGTTACTGTTTTACATTACAACCCGCATGTGGGTTGATAACACATACCTGTATCTTCTGTTGGATCCTTATGAAAAGCACAATAAAAATTATTTGAAAAAAAATAGCAGATTAGGACTCTCTATTGTCTCTGGAATTCCACGTATCCTTATATTATTGCGCCTGCTCCTGTTTTCCATATCATCTATTTTGTATATCATGTCTTGGAGCAGTCAGGAGTGGCTATTGATAACTTGCTGTTGTATGTCCACTCTGGAAGTACATATATCCAACCTTTCCTCCAGGCCTCTCACACTTTCTCCTATACATGTGATATCTGCTTTTAAGTCCTTTATTTCTTCTTTATATGTAATTTCCAGTCTGGTGATGTATCTTTCCATATCCTCTTTATTTGGGAGGGATCTCAGACATTCTCCTATATCCTGGTGTCTTCCACCCTCTTGTTCCTTCTCCTGTGATTGCATATTCCCAGCTGTGGAGCTGCCTGCACTCTGCTCTATCTCCTTTTGCATCCCCTCTCTCCCCCTGGGTGATGTTCCAGCATGTATTTCATCATGTGTATGTACATGTACAATTCCTTCCTGTATTATACAATCATGTCCCTTACAATTCCCTTTAGCAGGTGATATCAATGACCCTTGCTTAGGGCCCCCTTCTAATGACAATCTCGGCCGAGTACCTGAGAAATAGGATCCAATCCTTGGCGTGGAGCTTCTGTTCCTTGTTGTCATCTCTGGCGATATCTGCTGTATTGCAATCTGTGTCTTTTTCTGTTGCTGCTGTTTTTTTTCCTTTCCTCCAATCTGCCATGTTATATAATTCCAGTGAAGAATGGGGGAACCTGAAGTTGTTCCACTAGTATTCCACTAGTGTTTAGTTTATGCCTCTGTGGTGTGTACCAGAATGGGGGTCCAGGGAGAGATTGTTGAATTGAAGGAGAGAGGGGGAGAGAAGGTCCAGGTCTGAGGGGTAGTGCAGAGAGCAAAGGGGAGAGAAATCGGGGCTATGCAGGCGTCCCCAGCCGTTGACGGATACTCCAATACCAGAGGAGAGGCGAGAGGGGACGGGGGAGACAGCGTGGACGAGTCGGCGTCTCCAGCCGTTGCTATTCAGTGACGCGTCGGGCTTGTGGGCGGGGTCTGAGTCCGGCGTCCTACGTCCTACGTCATTGGCACCTTCAGAGCAGCGGCCACAGGTAAGGATATGAGACCTGTATACCATCATACAGGAGCACACTGTAGTCACTCACAGAATAAAAGTCTTGAAAACATAATTAAATAGTAATACTTGCGGTCAGTAGAGTCATCCCAGACTAGTTGTAAGAGTACTTGTGCACATACTCAGCTGCAGGGAAGTCTGTTCAGAGATGTATTTGGAGGCAAAGCATAGGGCAAGGAGGAAGCAGCTGCAAGTTGATTAAAGAGGAGTGGATGCTGCTGCAGTGTTGGAAGGATATTCTATGCAGCATTGAAAGAGAGCGGTGAGGCAAATTGCTTGTAGAAGTGGAAGCCAAGATGGAGATGACAAAAGAGGCAGCAAAAGGAAAGCAGTTAGAAACAGATCCCCACCTGGGCTCCTGCACAATAGCACTGTTGCTCACCACCACACCGCTTGTAATCCTAATTAGGATATATGCGGGAGATCATTCGCGTGGTCATTTATAGGGGAGATCATTCGCGTGGTACACCTCTAAATTTAGGAACGTTTTTTATAGGCTATGTAGATTTATTCCAGCGATTTCAAAATGTTGGAGTGGGACACAATCATGACCAAAGTTAGAAAAGAAGTAGGGGACGACAAAGAAAAAAAGACAAAGGAACGAAGTTTTAGGGATATGTTTTTTAGATTGAGGAAGACCTATGAAAATAAATCCCGCCTTTTCTGGAATAAAACATATCTAGAGAAATATATTGAACAGGACCTATGTTCACAGGGCATGAGATTACAGGTCTTCCCCAATATAAAGGACATTACAGATGAATTTAAGAGAAAATGGGAATACAACTTTAACATCTGTAGTAGAAACATGTTGACAATGCTAGTTGAACACTATGACGGGGAATTAAAACAAGTCAATACCCAAATCCAAGACCTAGTATCAGAGTTGGAAAAATACAAACAATCGACTGAATTTGATGGATCCATGAAAACTCTAGAACAACAAATAGAAACTTACAACAGAGAACTAGTGGGAAAAAAAGAATATAAATTTGAAAGGGATAAAGATGCTTTCCTCCATGATAGGGCCTACAAATGGGAACATTTAAATAAAAGTAGAAAATGGGAAAATAAAAAACTCAATTTTTCTCGACATAAAACAACACAAAGAGATAGGGGCAAGTCCTTCTCCGAGGGGACCGAATCGGGCCTGTCCTCGGCAGAGGACTCTATCTCCCAAAAAGGATATAATACCCGTTCTCAAAAACAGAGATACAAAGGTAAAGCTTTCAAAAATCCCAACTTTACATCTAATCAGGGATACACAAACAGTCAAAGTGACCAAAGACAGACAAACGCCCCACCCTCCGATACATATAGTGAAGGGGGAGCAACAGGTTTTGATAAAGATTTTTTAGACAATCCTCCTACAACTCAAACCTTTTTCAGCAAAACAGACCCCAGTACAGACAGAAATGCAAAGGAAGGACTCCCACATCTGGAAAATATCTCAAATACACTAACCAAAAAAAACCATGTGGGACCAATACATGACCAAACGTCATCATTAAACGATTTACAAATGATTAATTTAACTTCATTCGTTTTCTCTAACGATCAATTAAATTTAATATCCAAGGGTTTAACTTTCTGTCCCGAAACACCCCCAGACAAGTTTGACATTATTAAAGATGTCAACCTCTTTGCCAGAAAACTACTACTAAAACAAATACATGACAAAAGTAATAGACCATTAGGAGGAATCATAAAGGATTGGAAGGATTTCTCAAGGAAAGACTACCAGGCTTTGCGAGACCACCAGGACTTATGGGCAGGAGGGCATATTTCAGAAGAAGATGAGGATAATTTTGAAGAAGAACTTAGACCCCCCAAAATGTTTAAACCAAAATCAACTACCTTTCCCCCACTATCACAAAATATCAATATTTGGAATTTTGTGAAAAGAGTCAGTGAAGATATCTCAAAAAATTTACCACATAAAATAAAGAACGATAACTTAACGCTTGAACAAAGTGAAGCCCTAAAAACTTTACAACAAAACAAAGAAATCATTTTAAAACCACCTGATAAGGGGGGAAATGTAGTTATTATGACCAACACTTACTATACAGAGATGGTTATGAGAATTCTCAACAATCGACAGTGGTATCAACCTATTAGGGGAGGCACTCTTCAAAATCATCAACAACAACTATTTAATATCATTGATGAAGCACTAGAGAACTGCATTATAGATAAAAATACCAGTAATTTCCTAAAAATTCAACATCCAAGAATCCCAGTAATATATGCCCTAGCAAAAGTTCACAAAAATGCCTCTAATCCACCAGGCCACCCAATCATATCAAGCTGTGGGGCTTTAACTGAAAATGCCAGTCCATATGTGTGTAAAGCTCTACCCCCTTCCTATGGAGCTCAAGAAGGAACCTCAGGGCTTTCACCAATGTGATGAGGAAGTGGTTCAGATTGGGGATGCTGCTTTAACCCTCTTAGGTGTAGTGAGGGGGCGCAGTTCCCACAAGCATCATTTACCACTGAAAACAATAGAGGGATTTACCAGTGTATTACCGCATATACTGGTAATCAAATACAGTACCCACAACCAAGGGTTAACTTATAACTCAGCACAACTTATGAAATGAACCCCTGCGCAATTGCCTGGAGAAAGCTGCACCTATACACAGTGAGAGTCCAGATTACAAGCAGTTCTATAGGAGGGTGCAATATGTAGTTGAACCAGCAGATGGCGATAGTGTAACTGTGTACAACAGTGGTTCTCAACTCGTGGGTCGCGACACCCTCTGCAGTGGGTCGCGGCGTCATGTCTGCATAGACCGGCCCATCTGCATTAGAGAGAACTAGAGGGGGAATTTGTGGTTCAGCCTGTGGAACCTCATAATGTCAAACTGTCCCCTCTCTCCCGGCCTCCCCCGGGCTCTCCGATAAAGTGGTATGGCCCGGGGAGAGAGGGGACTATTTCCTCACTTTCGGGCCGGCGCATTAATATCGGGC